>NW_013953581.1:64516-74324 GCF_001266775.1 Austrofundulus limnaeus
AAAAAAATGAGAAAAGAGAATAAATTGCGATCAAACTGAGTCAGTTCRTTTCATCATAAATACCAGTTCTATGAGAATCCAAGTTGAAATTTTGTCTTTTCTCGTAATTTTGTGTCTCCAGCTCCTCGCCAGGTGAGATACAAGCATTAGATGATTCATGACATCATCTGCTTTTTTTTAATTTTGTTTTTTTGTTGTTTTTAGTTTGARTGCTTTTATTCACTTGACACTGTTGAAGGTTGCATCTTCATTCCATGGAACAGAAAGGTATCAGATTGTTTTGTTGCACATTTCTGTTTACATTTATTAAATCGTTGTTTTATTTCTTGGCTATATTTGGTCATTTGGTCTTTTTGTTTCATGGTGCACGTTGAACATGTGAAGGTTTTTCTTTAGCCTAAAAACTGAAACTGAGGCGGGATCGGTGAAGACACTGTTGTTCAACACGTTTCCTCCAGGGTCCCTCTACGGAGGAAGGTGAAGTGACGGAGAAGTCGGGAGGCCAAAAGGCCAAGGACTTGGTCCGCAGTGCCCCCCCAACCCAGGACAAACAGACCAGCTGGTCCAAGGAAAACATCCCGCCTTCAGATCAGATATCTGATGATTCTAACGCCGTCCCCTCGTGCATCATCCCCATTAACGTTACAGGTAAACTCAGACAAGAAATGCATTTAGGCAGATAAAAATAAAGCAGTTTTATAATAATTTATTTAAAGACYTTCTGTGAAAAACCAGTTAGCCCTTAAAGAGAGCAAAGTCTAAGTTTTTCTCTGGTGCTGCCTTGTTCTGTGTTACACTTTGAGTTTTATACGTTTATCAGGTTCTGTCGTTAATGCAGGAGTCGGGTTCGACCGCGAGGCCAGCGCTCGCTGCTCTCTGGTCCACTCCCAGTCAGTCCTCCAGAGGCGGAGGAAGCTGAGGAGGAGGAAGACCATCACGGGGATCCCCAAACGAGTCCAGCACGACATGGGTGGGTACAGAAACACACACGGGGTGATGGAGAATCATATTCACCAATACTTGACCAACTGAAGGAGATGGTTTTTTTTACGTTTGTTTCAGATTCTGATGAATCGCCGGTAGCACGAGAGCGGACCGTGATCATCCACGCCCATCAGCACCACCTGTCCCTGTGTCAGGAGGACATCTCAATCAGTGGTCGTCTCCATCACACCCGGGACTCTGGCTGCCAGACGGACGATTTCCTTATAGCTTGTAAGTTTGACTCAGTGACAAAATGTTGGATGATGAAGACAAAGACAAGGACTGCATTCTGGTAGAGACTTTAAAGGGTCTGTGACCAAWGTTTGTCATAAATATGAATGTATTTTTGGAAAGATAACATTGATAACATATTGATCATGTCACTAAGATGAACAGTTGTTGTGATAAGCTGTGTCCAAACTCAGGGGCTGTGTCCTTCAAAGGACCCGGCCTACCCGGTCTAGGTGGGCCGGGTCCTTGGCCAACCGCAAAGACCGGAAAAAAGTGTTTGAATTTGGACGGTCTAGTCTTCTGCTTYATTCCCACCCTTACCCCGGCGKATGTCCTGTTGCCTTGCAACCATGACGACGCTAAACGGAAACAAAAATAGATCAAAATTAGCAAAATATCAACATTTTATTATTATAAATATCATAAAACAAAATTATCTTAAAGGCAATATTTATTTATTTTTTACTGTTATGTTTTTTATCATTATTATTAATATTATTATTAATATTATTATTATTATTATTATTATTATTAACTTTATTCATTTCATTTAAAAAATCATAAAACATTTACATACAATAAAACAATACAAATCAAATAAAATGAAAGGTAGCAGATGGTGAAAAAAATCTGCCCGTTTGCAAAAACTAATATTAATTTCAGACAAAAGTAATCAAATAATAAAATTTAAAAAAAATTCAACTCCTCAAACGGTAACTCTTAAAGATACAAATTATACAGTTATTATTTGAAGAACTAAAGGACCTGCTGTAGGTGCATGTTTATTTCTCTATACCAGCTCGTTTTATTTCTGACAAGAATAATATTGAAAACATGTTTATAAAAATGATAAAAGTTGTAACAACACAACCGCTTAAAACTTCATTTTTATACCAACAGATTTTTATTTAAAACTGTCCTCCTTTCTCTTGCTTTGTCTGCTGTTACGGGCAGATAAAAAATCTCCGGTCGGCCCGCAGTGCATTATGGGATAYGGTGGGCCGAGAAGGATCCATCAGACCCGCCCCTCAAATCAGGGACAAATGAGGACGCATTTGTCGGCCGCATCGGAGGAGTCTTTAAATTTGGGCATTCTCCGGCACAACGCTGTTACGTAAGCAGCTGACAAATTTGGCCTTTGGAGGACCCAGACCCTGAATTTGGACTCAGCCATGTTYGTATGTGAAGTAACAGGAAGTGATGTCAAACATTAATGTCTGCAGGTGAAGAGAGCATTGCTACAATAAMTAATGACAGACTGTAGAGAAGAACCTGATGTTTCTTTGAATTTTTTTGTGTCACTGTCAGAGAGTTTAAACATTATTGTTTCAATAAACAAAAACCAGGGAGTTCCCCTTTGATGTCACTTCCTGTTTCACTKTCATTTAAAGCTGATATGCATGCTGGCARGTGATAAGCATTCCTTCATTTTAAATAATGAATGCCTCCCTCTGTTTGCTCTTCAAGGTACTGCTGCTCCCTCCAGGAGACGGATCCGAGCTCAGCGCAGCCATCAGGGAATCCCTGCCTCTCTGTCTCATTCAACGGGCAACATTTCCTCCCTGGGTGATCAGTCGGACTCCACGTACACCACGGCATCGGCACACGGCGGGCGCTTGCGCTCACGCAGCCTTCCACGGGAGGGTGGGCGTCTGATGGACAGCGATGAGGACGACGATGACAATTATGACGATGACGACGACGATGAAGAGCTGTCGCCGTATGAGGCAGAGGACTTCATTCCGCCAGGACCAAGTCCAAGAATGAAGATGATGCTGATGAAGGACGAAGAGGAGAGCACCGACGATCAAGCAGCTCCTGAGCCGCTGCAGCTAGGAAGCCTGAAAAGACTCCAGCGATCGGGTGAAAGAGACCGAGGGGGTGGAGGAGGGGGGAGTCCAGAGCACAGCTGGATGGAGAGGGGTCGGTCTCGTTTGCCCCGAAAGACTGACATGGGCAGCTGTGAGATCTCTTCCAGTTCTGACACTTTCAGCAGCCCTATTCACTCGGTGTCAACAACAGGAGTTCTARGCAGTCACGTGGACCACAAGGAAGACCACCAGTCGTCAAGTGGGAACTGGAGTGGTTCCAGCTCCACCTGCCCCTCACAAACATCTGAAACCATTCCTCCGCCCTCGTCGCCGCCCCTCACAGGCTCGTCCCACTGTGATTCGGARCTTTCACTCAACACCGTACCCAATGCCATTGATGAAGGATTTTCTCTGGACCCTTCATACCACTCTGACCTCAGACCCCAGAGCCAGGGCCACAGGTCCAGCTCATTTACATCCTCAGCAACAGACCAGATGGATGATGCGGGGGTAAGCACGGCCAGTGAAGGGGAGTGGACATACCCGCCTGATCAAGACCAGATTGATCCGGACCAAGACCTAGATCACACCCCAAACTTGAGCGAAAGCCATGAGTTGATCCAAGAATACAGCTCAAAACAAGGTTTGGATGACCAGACCTGTTTCAATGACAAAGCTAGCAATGCTGAAAAGGAGCCTGGCTCTCAATACCGATCTGATACAGAAGATTTCTACTCATCCTCTGTGAATTTTGACACTTGTAATCAGAGTTACACAGCATATAAATGTAACTATGCAGACCCGGGGCCTGATTGTGCTCAGTCCAACACTGTGACGATACAATCATCCCATGGAGGTTACCCCCAGCCCTTAGTTGACTTCAAAGCTGGCACCATGACCCTAGGTAGGACTTGTCGTTCCCTGAGGAAATCAAAAGTCAAACCTCCTCCACCAAAACGGACATCCTCATTGAAGGAACCAATTGGCAGCGTTGACGTCGGAACAGACACGCAAGCAGATAAGGACGAACCAAAGATGGTTAGTGAGCAAGAACTCACCTCGTCTTCCACAGATATGAAGCTAGAACTAGATCTAGAGATTGGAGGTGCCCCAGAACCACTGCAGACTTCCTGTCTAGTTGGGGAGTCTTTGGGCAGTTGGGGCATGGGACTGGGGGGAGCCATGGACATAGTAGAGCCCATGTCCTTCACTTCTGCAGATACACACTCATTTAAGGATGAAGGTGCTGTGCAATCTGACTATGCAGACCTGTGGCTTCACAACAGTGAACTGAAGTCTAACAATGGTGAGTACACGTCAATGTCCAACTCCAGCACAGCCACAGGCACCACCGTCATGGAGTGTATCAAGTCACCAGACAGCTCTTCCTCTTCCACAGAAATGCAAACCCAGGCCATTGCCCAGATTACCGAGACCAAGGTAAGCAGTCCACCTCTTCCACCAGGAGACTTTAAGCTCGGGTCGCCTGAAAAACTGGCAGGCCTAGCCTCACCGTCAAGCGGCTATTCCAGCCAATCTGAAACTCCAACATCAACTCTGCCCTCATCTTCAGCAGCATTCTTCCCAGGACCTCTGTCCCCTTCGACTGGTAAGAGGAAGCCCAAAGTTCCAGAAAGGAAATCATCTCTCTCTTCCTTGCAGCAATTTCCCAGAGATGGAGCTTCTATTTCGTCTTGCAATAAGAAGGACAGTGATTTCCCACCTCCACCCTCTCAACTTGATCTCAACGCTCTCCATGGCGGCTATGTGAGGCACACGTTATCCCACCGAACATACCACATGCACACACTCCACCACAGCAAACACAGAGTTACTAATGTTTTAGCTGCTGGAACAAAGATGGCGGTCCCTGAGACATCAAACAGCAATCAACCACCAAGTTCAAGCTCTGCTTTGGCAATTCCCAGCTCAAGTCTGGTGATGGTAACTCCATCTGCTCCTCGTTCTGGACAGCTTATTTCGGTTAGCCATACTACAGATGTACAGAGTACTTCAGCAACATACCACGAAACAACAAATGCAGCAGAGACAGTAACAAGACCCAGATGTCCCCCCACTGGTTCCACTTTAGCTCCTCCACCTGTTAACACTAGGCCCCTCCCTCCTCGCAGGCCACCACCAAGACCACCATGTCATGACCACACCTCCTCACCTGAACACTCGCAACCACCTCCCCCAGGCCGTCACCCCGACGGACCTCCATCCTATGAAAGTCTGCTACTGAGACAGGACCGCTATGGACCGGGAACCTTCTGGGCTATGACTGCCTTCAGAAACAGGATGGACCCAACGTCAGACCACTCTGAAGACAGTTCCCCCCTCCACAGACCTGTGCCACGAGCTCCCCACCCGTCACCCGTGGATTTGCACACACACATCCATTCACACGCAGAGTTCCGAGGCCTCAGCCACTCRTCTCACGCACACTCTGAGTTTAGGGTTCTGGGGGAGCGCTCGTTTTCTCAAGATGACGACGACGATGACGATGATGAAGAGGAGGAGGAAGAGCAGGCGAAAGAGTCACAAAGGGCCACGTGTTACAGAGGCAGTGTGCGAACTGACCACCCTCCTCCACCGGCGTACGAATTTGCCGGGGGATCCCATTCAAACTCAGGGTCATGGGCTAGTCCAGTCAAAGTGCCTGGTAACACGATGGAGACATCGCATCCTTACCTAATCAGCGATGCAAGAAGAGCAGGGCAGGAAGTGCACGAAGAGGAAAAAGAGGTGATATCAGGTGCTACCAGAAGTGCCCATCAGCATCAGCAGCCCCAGGAGAGCAAAGATGACTCCACCACTCCTGACACTGAGGATTACTTCAGTAAAGGTAAGCTTTCAGACCATATTAAAATCACCATCACTGGACTAGACCACGTAATTAAAAGGATTAATTTTTSACATAGTGTGTATTAAATGATCAGACAACCAGATGACATGTGATAGGGATGTTGTGTGCCACAGATTCCACACCCAGTGATAATTCCCTCTCCCCTCTGATGGACGATACCAAAGTGGATGATGATATTATCATCACGTCACCTAACAAGACCCGAACCACCGAGGACCTGTTTGCCATGATACACAGGTACTGTAACTGACCTGTTTTTATGTTACAACCACAATCTTCAACTTATTTTAGGCGGTAGACAACACAAAGTGTTGCATGAATGTGAAGTGGAAGTAAAATAAGTCATGGTTCTTGGTCAAATCGCTGTAGAACCAGTGGGTTTGCAAAGGCTGTTGATGTGGATATGATGTTCCTGCATCAGTTAATTCACTGATTCTATCATTCAGGTCCAAGAGAAAAGTCCTAGGCCGTAAAGATTCAGGGGACCTAAACGTGAAGTCTCGTCTTTGTCCTGCAGCACCGCTAACCCCCAGCAACGTCCCCACCAGCGTCGTCCCTCCAGCCCCGCCTCTTAACTTTCCAGCCACCATAGCCAATGCCGTTGGGTCCCAACGAGCCCCCGTGCCAATTTACCGCAGCGCTAAAAAATCCAGCACGTCCAACGAGGAGTTCAAACTTCTCTTGCTGAAGAAAGGCAGCAGGTCTGATTCCAGCTACCGCATGTCAGCCACAGAGATCCTGAAGAGCCCCATCACCCCCAAAACACCGGGGGACCCCCTTCAGGAAGGGCCTTTCAGACAAGCCGAGGAGCTACCATCTGCACTTCAGGAGCCTGCCATTTCTGGCTTTGACCCGATCCAAATACCAGGCCTTTTCCCCAGAGCCAACTCCGAGAGCTTCACTCCGAAAACCCTGCCCATGTCAGCCGCCTCTCGACAAGGACGCTCTCGGATCCCTCCTGTGGCCAACAGCAGCCGCTACAGCACACGAAGCCGCCTCTACACGGCGCCCATGCAAGCCATCTCTGAAGGGGATACAGAAAACTCAGACGGTAGCCCTCATGATGACAGATCGTCATAAAATCCCTTCATGAGGTTTTTTTCTTTCCATAGTTGTGGTCTGCCTTTTCTCCCTTTCTAATCTTGGATTTCGGTGCATTAGTTGGATTCTTTCTACTACAAGTAAAAAAAACATGACTGTTGCTGAAACGCACCCAGTTCCATTTACACTATTCTGAGGGTGGAAGGCTTGTGAGACAGTGAATAAAAAATTAAAAGGGATTAATATGAAATCTTATAGGCATATTTGAATATTTTATGTAAAGAATAGCTCTCGTATTAAAAACTGCAAGACCTATTTTGATTGAGCTGCCTTTTTTCAAAAAGAAAAACAAAAAAAAATTTAAAAAAACTGTCCCAAAAATTTGGAAATTCACAGAATATATGGTGTGGATTAAAGTGTGTGTGAAGCGCACACAAAACACTAATATTTCCACTTTTTGTGTTTTGAATAGTGTGGGTGCGAATGTGTCATAAATGGAAACGGATTTATTTTTGTTTTATTTTTTTCAAAATGGTTCTAACTAAAAAGGTGCCGAACGCATCGACCTGACTTCCTAGAGTTTTTACTCAATATTCCTGCCAACAAGTCAAGCCTGCTTGATGTTACTACCAACATTCTCAGCACCAGTTTATCTATATTTCCATCTGCAGACCAGCTACAGAGTATATTACACAAAGCCAACCTTATATTTGTCAACAAAAACAATATCCAAAAAAAAAAAAACATGATGCATGTATTTTTGTAAAACTGCGCCTCAGAAGGTTAGAAGACAAGACTTCAACAAGTTGCATGACATATGTGGAAAAATCCCCTGGATCCTGGTTTCTGTCAACATTTTGTTGTTCTTATGTATTATAGGAAAAAGAATCTCTGCAGACTGTTTTGATTTGCATTTTTACCATAAAGATCAGAATTGATTTGTCTTGAGTGTGAAAGGAAAAGGAGGAGCGAGGGCGTGCACATCAGTCGAACATGCAGCCTAGTTTTGGACAATCGCACAGTGGCCTTTCTCTCATAGGTGGTTGGAAACATTTAAAGATTCCTGAACAGAAACAYGGAGCCGAGTCCAGTTTCACCAGAACTTAATCACACAAAGATGATGTCAGAAGGTTTTATTCATTTGTCGTGGCCATGAATGTTAGATTACATTGTCTTCTTCCCCTTGGCAGAATCGGTACAGTTTGTTTAAATCAATTGGTTTCCTGGTTTCAGACCCGGCTTTTAATGAAACTCCACAAATGTTCCATCAGGTTTAGATTGGGTCTTTGGGCAGGTTGGTCCAGAATCCTAATATCAGCTGATTGATCCAATCAGAAACCAGTTCTGATGTTTGGGATCACAGTCCCGTTTCAACCGTCCAGCTGTTGTTCTGAGGTGAAGGTGAAGAATGGAGGTAGTCCCAGTTCTAAGGTCTGAAAGTCTTACCTGGACTCCTCCAAACRTCTTTCTTGTCTCCGTCTTTGTCTCGTCTGTCCATCAAACCTTTCTCCTGGAGACATTTGTCTCGTCCATGTGGACAGCTGCAGATCCAGTCCTCTCGGTCCATTTGTCCCCGATCATTATCCAAGAAGAGCTTCCGTCTTGTCAACAGAACCGAACTTCTGCACAGAGAGCAGAGGTTGTAGCCGTGAAGTGAATTAGGGTTGGTAACGTATCGCTCCGCTAACATTTGTGGCCATGATGAATGGATGAAAACCTCTGAAAAGCCAACCTAAAAATCTGTTGCTATTAACGGAAAGAGCTGCTGTTTGTGACAGATTTTACAGCACCTTCGAGTGCAAACAGTAAAAATGCTTCAGAAGGTCTTCAATCTGTTTGACTGGAGGTTAATTTGTTAAAGTTTTTCAAAAGCAACCTTGCTTTTGCACTTCGGGATTCAAAGGAATAGAAGGAAAAAAGATATATCTAATGATAAAATTTATCTGTATATTTGTACCGAGTATAAATCCTCTTATCTGTATAGAAATGACTTCTAGGAATCAATCTGAGTGTAGCAAAGAACAGGTCTCACTAACAGTTTTTATTAGCACTGTACTGTTCTCCTCTCCTTGTTGCCTCTCCTTCATTTGCACTGACCCAGTAGCATCAGACAGGTGAAAGCTCAACTCAGCAACTGGTATACACCATCCAACATGTATACCATCCAACTGGTTTAAACCATTCAACTGGTGTATACCATCCAAGTGGTGTACACCATCCAACTGGTTTAAACCATTCAACTGGTGTACACCATCAAACTGGTATACACCATCCAACTGCCATGTACCATCCAATTGGTGTGTACCATCCAACTGCCATGTACCATCCAATTGGTGTGTACCATCCAACTGCCATGTACCATCCAATTGGTGTGTACCATCCAACTGGTGTGTACCATCCAACTGGTGTACCAACTGATGTACACCATCCAACAGCGTTATACTAAGGAACTGGTGTACACCATCCAACTGGTGTACACCATACAACTGGTATACACCATCCAACTGCCATGTACCATCCAATTGGTGTGTACCATCCAATTGGTGTGTACCATCCAACTGGTGTACCAACTGATGTACACCATCCAACAGCGTTATACTAAGGAACTGGTGTACACCATCCAACTGGTGTACACCATACAACTGGTATACACCATCCAACTGGTATACACTATCCAATGTGTATAACATCCAACTAGTGTACACCATCTAACGAGTATACCATCCAACTGGTGTGCACCATCCAACTGATGTACACCATCTAACATGCACCATCCAACTGGTGTACGCCATCTAACGTGTATACCACCCAAACTGGTGTGTACCATCCAACTGGTGTACACCATCTAATGTGTACCATCCAACTGGTGTAC
>NW_013953581.1:75324-78029 GCF_001266775.1 Austrofundulus limnaeus
GATAGATAGATAGATAGATAGATAGATAGATAGATAGTAATCTGCAGAACTGACACTGTGTAAGACAGAGAGGGTAAAAAGCTGTGAATTGACTACAAATTTTACAGCCCATTTCTAAAAAAACATGGATGTTTTGTAAAAAGTCRATGAAAAACAGAACTCTAGTATTTGTAAACCTCAGAAAGTCTTATGTTCAGGCATGCAGACAGCAGCAAATACAGTTTCATCTTTGCCTGATGGAGCTTTAAGCTTTTATTTTACAATTTTGTGTTTAAGGGGTCCTGAGATTTGCAGTCACACCATGCTGTTTTTTATTTACATTTTACACAACCTACCACATTATTTTAGATCTGGGTTTGTTTGTTTGTATTTCTGAAGCACTTGTTCCTGTTCATYGTTTTATTTGTTGTGTTTTTTAATCGCATGCAATAAGGGGGGAAAAATTGAAAAGGACAGCACCTATTCATTATTTTTATCTGCAGGACATCTCCATGAGAAAACTAAGAAGAAAAGATTGAGTATTTTCTGTTTAAATGTCGAGTTGAATAGTGTGTTCTATAGATGTACAAACTGTCTGGCTGATTCTGTTCTGTATAGTTGTGATCTCACACAGGGGTTTATCTTGTACTGTATATCTACTCACTGGACAATCATGTGTTTAAGAGACTAAAGAAAATCTGAAGCCGTTCTGGTGCTGGGTCGGGTCCTACCGATGATGGAGCTACGGATGGAAGCGAGAGAAACGTTTTTCTGGAGAATCTGCCAATCTCGGTTTATTAAAATTTTTTCAAAGTGCACATCTGGACACGCCACTTTAAAATCAAATGTATAAACAAATTTAAAAAAATGGGAAAAGTAATATCCATGTATAAAGATTGGGATGTTTATCTTTGACTCATGTTTAAATTTAGTTTTTTTTATTCCCAGAAGACATTATTAAAAAATATAATGAATTTTTAAAAGTTTAAATATACTTGACCATTCGTTTAAGGTGATTTTTCCGTACTGTACCGAACACTGGTACCATAGGGTTCTATAAAGACCGTTTCTTTTATTTGTAAAGCAGATAATGAAAAATTTATTGATTAGAAAACGATTTAAAGGCTGCTATGCAGACCTGCCGCCCTCTAAAACGTTGGTCGTAAGCAGAAGAATCTATAAACTTTATCAAGTTTATTCCTGACTTTTATCTGCTAACAAATTTGGGGAAAGTGTGACTAATTCATATTTTTATTCAGAGGTGTACAGTATGGAATATCACTAAACAGACTTTAAAAGATGTAACAGAGCAGAAAAATAAACCATGAAAATGAATGAAACTATTTAAAAAAATAGCTCCATGTTTAAAACTAGATAGGACTTAACAGATTTCAATCACTTTTGTATTTTTGTACAAATCTGTAAATACATTTTTGAAAAAAAAAAAACATTGGAAATTCTTTTTGTAAAATAAATCAATAAAATTTTGGAACAAAACTTTTTTTTTGCGTGATTCAATCTGTTTTGTTTTGTGGAGGTAATTTAAACAGCTCATCAGACTGCTCAGAAAATGTGCTCAAAATGATGAAAAAAAAGATGTGGCTTTAATGAACCACATAACTAATTAATTTACAATTTTTTTAGAACTTTATTAGGAACAAACGGTCGACAGTCTCAACAACAAAACTACCAAGCATAATGTACATATTAATATAAAGAACCATTCATACCTCCATAATACGATAAATTTTGCAGATTAACATTTCGAGTGAAAAAAAGACTTTTTAATTTTTGGTTTCTTTTTCAAACTGCTACTGAGAATATAGATAAAACTTTTTTTTTCCCTGTTAAAAGAATTGCAGTAAGACGCTTCCACCACTGTTTCACCTTGTCTAGACTCAGGTAAAAAATATATTAAACTGTTATTTAAAAATAGATGATTTCTCAAAACCCAGTTAACCCCTGGAAGTCTTATTTTATGAACTTTAGTGTTTCCATAAACCAACCGCATTATTTACTTGCCTAAAAACGCTATTTATAAAATATTTTTTCACAATAAACTCAGTCTTGTAGAGCTATCTCAGCTAGAAATAATAAATATCAAATTAAAATGACAGGATGAATGCATTTAATTTATGATGAATATGATAGAAAAAAGAAATGAGTTTTTACTCCTAATGACCGCCAGAGGGCAGTGACGTCACGCACAGACTTTTATATGTACCTCGATGTGTTTATTTAAATGCACCAAAAATATTAAGAGTAAAAAAAAAAAACATGACAAAAACGGCATATTTAAATTGCATGACATCATCTACCGCCCCTGTACTAAAAACAACAAACACACAATGTGAGGACTTTATTCTAAAATTTGTTTTCTCAGCTCATCTAACTCCACCTGCTGCTCCTGACTGTCAAAAATCACAACTTATATTGAACATTTATAAAGTTTGTGTTTTAAATCAATCGAAATGTAACCTTCAGTTGTTATGTTCAGGTTTAGCTTACCTCAGGGATGAAACCTGCCGGTTGTTGAAGCTTAAAGTTGAAAACAGGAAGAAGAAACAAATTTACAGCAAAAAAAAGCTCTTTCAAATCTCGCGGGATTTCACGACATATCGCGAGTGCTCCTGTTTGGCCGTTTAGCTGTTGCAGCCAAGTTGAATCGACTTTATTCCAAAAGTTATTTTTTGTTTTGTTTTTGTTTTTTGTTTAATAGTTTATTC
>NW_013953582.1:0-7600 GCF_001266775.1 Austrofundulus limnaeus
GGCTGGGGAGAGGGAGGTCTGGGCCTCCCTTCTGAAGCTGCTGCCCCCGCGACCCGACCCCGGATAGGCGGAAGAAAATGGATGGATGGATGGATGGATTTTGACAGAATGCAAATTTTGCAGACGTTTAAATCAAAACCATATGTCTGCCTGTTTCTCCACATTCCACTTTTGGACTTAATCCTCGTTTCGATGTGATGGCTCACAAATATTAAGACAGGACATCAAACTTTACAGCAGAGAGCTGCTGTTCAAAAGACACACCTTCATATTCTGCTTTGATTCGGAGCGTCTCATCAGGACCCTTGTGAGCTGAGGTGACCCTGAGGATGCAGGAGATCCCGTAGGAGGAGCAGGCCTTCTTAATCTTTTCACAGTGTGCCATGTCTGATGTGGAGCCCATCAGGACCACCACCCGGCCCCTGGCCTGTGGCTCCAGCAGCAGCTACAAACACACATTCAGTTTGTGTAAGAACACATTTCTGTTGGAGCAATCAGAAAACTAAAAACAAAGAAGCTTCAGATGAAACACTCAGCATACCTGCACCTTTTCAGAAACCCACTCAAAGTTTCGCTTCACCATTTGCATGGCTTCTGGAGTGACTTCTTTCAAGTCTCTGTACACCTGAAAAGTGACAAAAATCACTTTTAACCCCTTTACGTTTCACTGAAAGTCAAGAGAATAACAGATGTCAGTAAAAGCTCTGACCTGTTTATCTTTCTGCTGCCTTCGATCTCCGGCGGGCCACAGCCTCCAGGAATCGTTGTCGATGACATCAGAAAGAACAATCTCCTGTGTCTTTACGTTCACACCAAACTCAATCTGAAAACAGTCAAACATTTCGTCACCACCATCATGTCAGAGTTTTAAACGGGGTTCGTCAAGATTTTTATGTTTTACCTGCCCAACATAAAACGTTACCTGCCYGAAAAAGAAATGTTAAAATTTGATAAAATATAAGAAAAACGTGTACTGTATTTTGTACTACAAAAATATTAACATGGCTGTCAGTCAATTCTGTTATCAAAAACATCTTCAATAAACTTTTTTAGACCTTTCCAGTGTTTCCTGTATTGGTCTTGTGAGGGCTGCTTATGAAAACAGAATGATCAACAGCAGCAGCTTTGTTTTAAATACAATTTACAGAACATGAAAAAGTCTGAAATTTACATTAATTAAATCTTATATAGTGAATCTCATATCTAAAGATACATTTAAGATATCTTGAACTGGAGTCTCCAWACAACATGATGATAAATCTAATGTTATTTATACTAATCAGGAAAAAATTAGAGATATCTTTATTTGTTTCAATCATTCATAAGAACAAAACATTATTAAAAAACAATGTAAACCCTACCCTGAATTAAAAGTGTGCAAAGTGAAGCAAAAAACTATCATATGTGCCCCTTATTTTCAAAAATCAACTTCAATAAACAAACAAGCTCAACCTGGAAAGATCTCCAAATTTAAAAAAACAAGTAAATAAAACAAAACAAAATTAAACAACAACATTTTATTATTTTATCTGAAGTAACTAATGTGTCTCATTTAGTCATAAAACAATTTCAGATTACTGGAATGTAAGAGTGGTGAAGCCTAATAAATGCAATATTGGCCTGCCATAAAGTGAGCTTCTGCCTGTTGAACTGACCCACTGCTGCTCAGCGCTCATTAGCAAGATGGATTTATGACTGATCGAACGTCCCCATCTTTTTTTTTATCATCCCTGTGGGTAACAACACATAAAAAACAAGTTTTTTCTCCGACATCTTGGGTGTGAAAAAAAACTACGGTTGTTAAAGCTTCAGGAGGGATGACAGCACAACGTCACTCTTCTACAGCGGGAGGGGAAATTTTGAGGATTTACCCTCTCTTTACGTGTTTTAAAACACTATATTTCTTCATCTTTTTTCTAAATATTTAGAATAAATGGCTCTATGAAAACTAAAGAAATTGTTTACCTGCCTGGTCGGGCAGACATCGGGACACACCCACCTGCTTGAATATAAGTTTTACCTGCCCCGGGCAGTCGGGCAATAGGATTTGTCGAACCCTGGTTTTAAACATCAGCTCGTGATGAGAAGTGACAGCTGGACACTTTTAGGTTCTTCACAATGTCAGGTCAGATGTAAGGACGAGGCTCAGCTACTACCACCTTAACTTCAATCAAACCAACTCAGAACCTGCTGCATTTGTCTTAATGCTAATTAGCTGTGGCGACCATCTTCAATTGGAATGACAAAGTTAATCAATTGTAGATGTACAAGCAGTGATTACTCCCTGAAAGGTTAATCGAACTCTGATATTTTGCTAACCGACACGAAGCAGCAGGTTAGCCGACATACCTTCATGTCCACCAGGGTGCAGTTCTGAGTGGCCCAAGCCTTCTCCAGAATCTCAAAGATGGCCACCGTGCTGCGATTCATGATATCCACCTCACACTGACCAATGGTGAGGCCGGCCAGAGAGAAGTTAGCAGCCAGAATCTGCTCTTCTGACCACTGAGGATCATTGTTGGCATCGTCCTGAAAACACAACAGTCACTCACAGGGGTAGACATAAGGAAATTTGGTTTAAAAAATCTGGTTGTCCATCAAAATCTTTGGTTGTCCTTCACAAAAAAAAAATCTCAGGAAAAATTCAATTGGTGTAACTGTTTTGCATACAAAGTTACAGTTGGGTCCATATGTATTTCGACAGAGATAACATTTTCCCTAATTTTGATTCTGTATGAATTTTAACAAAGCATTTCAAATACAGTTGAAATTCAGACTCTCAGCTTTAATTCTGTGGGTTGAACAAATGATTKAATAGAAATATGAGGAACTAAAAGCATTTATTTAAAAAACAAGGCCTTTATTTCAGGAGCTCAAAAGTAATTGGACAAATTAAATATTTGTAAATAAAATGTTTATTTCTAATACATGGCGGAAAAGTCTTTGGTGATGTCCATTATTCCAAGACTGCAGGCAGTAACTGCCAACAGACACTGTGTTTCCATCTCCATCTTCTACTTATCTCAGGGTTCCCACAAACATCAAATTCAAGGACCTTTCAAGGACTTTCCAGTACCAATTTCCTCAAATTAAAGAACCACGTGCAACGGCAGTTACCTACTGCAGAATGTTACCAATAAATAGGTCTAATATCATGTAAATTCAATGAAAAACTGAACATAGAAGTTGTTGAGTCAGAAACAATGACATCAGTTTACCGTAATCCTGAGTTATCCACCGCAACAAATGTAAGTTTTTTAATTAAATTTTATCATTTTTTTTAAAAGACGATGAAAATCAGTTGTGTGAATAGAGAACTTCAATCCCCAAAATAACATTCAAGAACTTTCAAGAACAAGTGTAATTTTTGGCTGTTGTCACAAACTTTCCAGGACCTTGAAATTTTTTTCTAATTCACAAACTTTCAAGGATTYCATAATTATTTCCTCAGAATTGTGTAATTCCATCATTTTTACCCTCTGCTTGGTCTAAAAAATTAACAGTTACTGACTACCACATTTATTTTCTTGATTTCTTTTAGTTTCTTAAAGCCAGAAAGTTGCCATTTGAAATGACTTTAGTTTTGGGTCATGTCTGATCTGCTTTTTTTTCTACAAAACTAAACAGCTGAATCCTCCAAGGCCGGCGATTCCATAATATTTGCAAGGGGTTTGAGGCAGAGAACTTTAATCTAGTTTTTTTTTTTTTTTTTTAACTTGCCACATCCACTGGTCAACCAGGAAGCCAGATCTGGTAGTTCAAAACAAACAAAAACAAACAGGGTTGTCTAGACAAAGGACATTATGTCGACCCCGACTCATGTGAACAGGCTTAGAACATGTGACTGGATGTCATCCATCCAAAACTCACTTTGAAGAACATTTCCATCTTCAGGGGGGAGAAACGGTAGCCCTCTTTGACGCCTGGGTTCCTCTTCAGGAAGGACCCGGTGGCCACTCTGCGACACACCCACTCAATGGGGATCATGTCACAGTGGGCTGCAATAAAGGCAGTGTCCGAGTGCTGCTTCACAAATGCAGTCTTAATGCCTGCAACACAGTAAGACATGTTGGAATGACATCCTGTTAGGTCCTTCTAAAACACATCTCTAACATTATGGTGGCCCCTCTGTGTGTGTGTGGAACCAACAGAAAAACAAACAGCTTTATTCATGTTAGAATTCATTCTGGGCCTTTAAAACCACACCTTTACATTTAAATTAACTACAGCTGAGAAATGATGTCACTGTATTCTGTAATTCTTTTGAAGCATGGTTTAAAAGCAATGCCTGACTTTCATTTGTTCATTTTAGAATTTTTATTTATTACTTTTGTCAGATTTTAGTTACCTTTGTGACCATTGTGGGTTAAACGAGGGGTACCAACAATTTTGTCCATGTGTGTCTATGGCAGTCATTTTCAATGAAACTAACTCCAAAAGTCAACCAGGTGTAGAGCACTTTCTGCAAGTTTCATTCACTGCCTTCCATTCATTTCCACTTGTTTCTACAGCCTAACCCTGAGACCTTACCCTAAACCTAAACCCACCTTCATCTTCTTCTGTTTATCCGTASTTGGGTCGCTGAGGCAATAGGTCCAGGAGAGAAACCCAGACACCCCGAGGCGTTCCCCAGGCCAAAGAGGATATATAATCCCTCCAGCGAGTCCTAGGGCTGTGTATTGGCAAGAATTTGGCGATACGATGCATATCATAACAGAGGGGTCACGATACGATATATCCCGATATATTGCGATACTATAAGCAAGGCAATATATTGCGATTTTTTTTGTCCAAAAATTCTATTAAATAAAAACCTCTTACGGGAAAAAAAAAAGAAAAGCTAATGTTTACTTACAATGCTAATGCTACCCTTACTCTCTGGCGCTCAAGAGGTAGAGGAGCCAAATGTCTGGCTCACTGCTGCCAACTAGTGGTCAGAGGCTGAACTACAACATAAAAATGAAYGGCTGGMAGGAAAGTTGACATTTTAAACCTTAATTAAAAATCGATACAGGGCTTTAGAATATCGATACAGTATCGGGAAATGAAATATCGCAATATTTCAGTGTATCGATATTTTCTTACACCCCTAGCAAGTCCTGGGTCTTCCCCGGGGACTCCTACCAGTGGGAAGTGCCCGGATCACCTCTAAAAGGAAGGCATCCAGGAGGCATCCTAATTGTCCTAACTGACTCCTTTCAATGTGGAGGAGCAGAGGCTCTACTCCRAGCTCCCCTCTGCTGACGGAGCTCCTCACCAAATCTCTAAGGCTGAGCCCGGCCACCCTACGAAGGAAGTTCATTTTGGTCGCTTGTATCCGGAACCTYGTTCTTTCAGTCACGATCCATGCCTCATGACCACAGGTGAGGGTTGTAAATCGAGAGCTTWACCTTTCGACTCAGCTCTTTCTTCACCATGCGTGACCGAGGCAACGCCCTCAATATTGAGGACAAGGCCCCAATCCGTAGATCCATCTCCTGCTCCATTTTACCATCACTTGTGAATAAGACACCTAGATACCTAAAGTCCTCCGCTTCAGGCAAAGACTCTCCACTGACCCGGAGGGGGCATTCCACCCTTTTCTGGTCGAGAACTATGGCCTCAGACTTAAGAGGAAATGACTTTCATCCCAGTCACTTCACACTTGGCTGCGAACCACCCCAGTGCACACTGAAGGTCTTGGACTGAAGATGCCAAAATAACCACATCATCTGCATACAGCAGAGATGAGACCATGCGGTTCCCAAACCAGACACCGTCCTCTCCACAACAGCGCCTGGAGATTCTGTCCATAAACACTACAAACAAGATGGGAGACAAGGGACAGCCCTGGCAGAGACCAACATGCACTGAGAACAAACTCAACTTTGTGCCAAGAATGCAAACACAGCTCCTGCTTTGGTTATGTAGAGACCGGATCACTCTTAGTAGCAACTCGGGCACTCAATACTCCCGCCGTACCCCCGCCAGAATTCCTCAAGGAATAAGCCTTCTCCACATCTACAAAACGTATGTACACCGGAGAGGCTAACTCCCACGACCCCMTTAGCAACTCTGCAAGGATAAAGATCTGGTCCATGCCCAGGACGAAAGTAGGGCTGCAGCTAATGATTATTTTAGTAATCGATTAATCTATAGATTATTCTGACGATTAATCGAGTAATTGGATATTAAAAAATTGTCCTGTTCTGCAGTAATTATTTAAGCTTATTTTATGAGAAATACAATTATTTAATATTGTGAAGGTAATATATACCTGCTTGATGACCCTGCTGCAATCAAAGTAAAATTACAATATCAGTTGTATTAATTAATGCATTTTAAACTCCACTTGTTTGTATTTATGTTGTAAGGCTTGAGGAGGCATTAATTAAAAGCACTCTGTCACTGAATCATTTTTAACCATCACTGAACAATCTAAATGCTGTAAATTTATTGTTACGGATTGGAAAATTGAATGTCGTTTTTTGTTAGAAATTAGTAAGCAAAATGGGTAATATAAACATTTGGGTGTTGCAATTGAGTTTTGTAGAGTTCACTTGTTAATTGTAACAAGAAATTATTTTAAGACTGATTTYAGGTTGGTGCAGGGCTCCCATTTAGGCAATAAAAGATTTAGTCTTGACTGCTTAGCTACAAACAAATATGACAGTATAATAAAGGCTAAAGTCATAAAAAGCAGCAGCAAACAATAATAAAAAMMCCCCAGCTGTCTTCTATAAATACTTTTAAACTTGAAACATTTACTCCAAGTATCATTTAAACTAAGATCAGGGCTGTACGTTAAATTGTTTAGCTCATAGCACCGGTGCTACAGAGGTTGCTGATCTTGTAGCGCAGAACAAAAAGTTGTAGCACCAGCATAAAATGCCTTTAAATCTCTAAACCCAAAAGCCAGAATGGTGAATAATATGGTGAGTATTGTTGTAGGACAAGATTCACCAACCTTTTTAAGACTGAGAGCTTCTTCAGAGAATAACACAAAGACCTACTTATTTGATTTAAAAAAACAGATTTATACAGCTCAGATTCAATTATAAAAAATTTACATATATGTGAATTTTTAATTACTATGTTACATCTTAATGTTTTCGGTAAAACACAGATGGTGCATTTAAGTTATTTTTGGGAGGTACGGTTAAAGTCTCAAAGCTCTTGACAGGTCTGTTGCGGGCGGGGGAAGTGCCTGCCAGCCAGCCATGGGTTTTTGTTTAAAACAGTCCGAATCTGACGTCTACATTACGCAACGCTACAATTTATTGTATGCGGGAATTTAATGCATTACAAAAATTTCGGATGGACAGAAAAAAAAAGTGGCTTCCAAAGCTGTCGCACCAGTGCTACAAAGTCTTTTTCTTTTATAGCACAGACAGTTTTTTTCATAACACGTGCGACATTTATGTCGCACTGTACAGCCCTGAAGATATAAGCATATTAACAATTAAACGTGTTTCAGCTCAAACTGTCGATCTGTTGCTGTGCTTTTATTTTTTATATGACAAACTTACAGTAAGTCTTGTCACAACTTCACACAACTTACACACTGTTTAATAAAACCCTGCCAGGTCACCATGATCAGTCAGCACAAATAACGTTAGCT
>NW_013953582.1:7725-9495 GCF_001266775.1 Austrofundulus limnaeus
ATTTAGGTAACCAAAGGGAACGTGAACGATACCTGTTGTTAACTCCGGACGTGTTTGGTACATGTCCGGTGCAGAAACATCGAGGACGTGCAGAGCATTGCGCGCTGTCGTCTTTTCTGTTTAGTTTTAAATGTTCCCATGCTTTTTATAATTTGTCRTTTTCTGAGCGCTTCGTTTCAGCACTCTTCGTCTTCTTCTAAAGCTAAATATAACGCTTAGCAAGCATACACGCGACGACAGTGTAACTGTTAGCGGAAGCGCTAACATCGTAGCATTGTGTCCGGACGAACGAAAGTGCGCTCATTRGTATGAATTTTTTTAACGAAGCTTCGAGGCAGATAAATTTGCCTCGAGGATTTTTTGTAATCGAATTACTCGAATTATTCGAGGAATCTTTTCATCCCTAGACGAAAGCCACACTGCTCCTCTTGAATAAGAGATTCGACAATCAATCGGCGCCTCCCTTCCAACATCCTGGATTAAACTTTCCTGGGGAGGGCAAGAAGTGTGATGCCACGATAGTTAGACAACACTCTCATGTCAAGTTTACTCACGGAGAGAGTGAGAATACCTAACCCCCAACCCAAAAATGGAGTTCCACCATGTTAGGACAGGCCTTTAGTTTGTATCCCAGAAATGGTCCAAAGAGGTAGAGGTAGAGAGCGAGAGAGAGAGAGTCTCTCTCTATCCATATTTTCCTTTAAACTAACCATTACTAGTCGATTCCTAACTCTAACCAGAACCAAAACTTAATTCACATTATACCTCTAAACCTAACTAGTATAGCGCAGTAGAGCTGCAAAAAATAAATAAATAAATAAATAAAGTCAGGACACTGAAGAGGTCCTCACTTTACATCAAAGACCTCACTTTGTTAGCAACTGTCACAAACCGTCCTCACTTTGTAGTAGAAACAGACACACTTAAGGTTTAGTGGGATAAAACTGGTCACACTGAAAACTTACAAACATGACGCACATCACGAGACAGATGCAGAACCCATGAGCAACACATGGCTGCACATTAACCAGAACATAACAGAATCATGCCAGTCATGAACCAGGCTGTGTCTTCAGATCAGTCCTCCAGCGCTGACTCAGCAGATTTACAAATATTTAGACAAACTTTGGAATTTTGCACCAAAGCGTCAGATTGGAAAATCATTAAAGAAGAGCTTTTTAATCTCATGCAGACTATCTGTAATCAGGAACAAAGCAGCTCTGGTGATTTGTGCTGAACTGCAGCAGGATTAGCTTTTTTAAAATCGGGTCATTCCTACCAGAGTTCTACAGCTTCACAATGAATCAATGTGCTAACTAATAATTATTAGCACTAGAAAAACTGTAACTTTGCAGAGTTTCTCCAAGGATTTTTTTTTAACCGTGGTGGTGACCTCTCATGTGGGGGTTTGACAAAATCTGGTTGTCCTCAAAACATTTTGGTTGTCCAAAAAATATCGCAATAAAAATATAATTTAATAAGTAGGCTATATTGTTCTGTATACAAAGTGTAATATATACAAATGTTCTCAGTCAGCAGGTTGACAGTTTTAGGAGCTGCTTGAGGAGAACTTCCTCGTTCTCCTCCTCATCCTCTTCTTTGAGATAGAGATCAAAAATCTACATCCAACATCCATAAGCTTTCTGCTTACAGGTCAAACATTTTTATTTAAATAGTAGTATACTACATGACCTTATTAAAGTTACAGTTTAGTGTTCTTAGGACCGGGGGGTTCTGACAGGTCAGTGAGTGTGTATATATGTCTATGTG
>NW_013953582.1:10798-13101 GCF_001266775.1 Austrofundulus limnaeus
GGACCAGGGAGGATGATTCAACCACTCAATCACTAGATGTCACTGAAAACAACAAATCCTACACACTGTGCCTTTTAAAGTAAGAAAACCTGAACATGTTTTTTCTCAAATCAATGGTTAATGTGTATCTGGCTGCCAATTAACATGTTTTAGCAAAGGAAATCGCTGAAGTGACTAAAAACAGGTCAAATATTAAATATTAGCCCCCAGCCGGGCTAAGACCCAAGGAAAGATATTGGTCAATAGTTTTCTAAACCTCACTGCTTATTTAYRTATATTCACTTACAAAATTAAATAGTTTTGACAAACTAAAACAGCTAACTATATATTAAATTTAAAACAATGTCGGAAGCCTATATCAAACATGCCAACATCTGCTAACATCAATGAGACAATGTTAAATAGCTGTGGGGTGAACCAATCCTAGTGGGTTCCRGGGACATGCCCATCCTGGAAGGGTTTTGAAAAATCTGTGCCTTGCCTACTGATGGTGGTCAGAGGGTCCGGTGGCACCGGTGCATAGCAGCCCCACCTCTGTCGGTGTGCCCCAGGGCAGCTGTGGCTACAGTGTAGTTTACCATCATCAGTGTGTGAATGTGAGTGTGAATGGGTGAATGTCTGTTAGTGTAAAGCACTTTGCGGTCCGGAAAGACTCGATAAAACACTCAAGTTCAGTCCATTTACCATTTYACTCAAAATTATGCATTTTCCAGTCATTTAAAGAGCATTTTACTAAATTGATTGGATTAACAAAACAATCTAAACCTAGTTTAATATCAAGGTAAAATGGTGAAAGATGGTGTTAAACTTTAAATTTTCAGGAACAGTTGAGGCTTTACCTGAAAATCATACCTACCGGTAGATACTGCAGTATTTTTATTTTTTCCTTAACATTACATGGCTCAGAGTTTTGCTGTTTCAGTTCATTATTCATGAAGTGAGCCTATTATATAGTRCAAATCACCTTTCTAKTCACAGGTACATACTAGCCCAATTTAATATACAGATAAATTAAGTGGGTATAGGCTAAATTACTGTCTTTTCTAGCCACAGTCTAACAAACATAATGTAGCTTAACTTTTAGGGAAAAAAAATCAGCTGAAATTGTAATAGTAATCACTCCTAGCCCAGAGACAAACATGCAGTATTAAGGAAGTGGCTGCAGCTYAAACCAACAGTCAGCTACATGAAAACAACAATATTCCTCCTGGTTTCCTTCTAACATAACTGGCTCTCCAACTTTTACTCTTCCTCTCATATTTTTTCCCTGTGCTTGGTCAACAAAAGCAACATTCACTGACTTCCACAATGTTTTATCTTCATTTCTTTCAGTGTTCCTGAAAGCCAACAAGTTGCACTTTGGAATGACCTTATTATTGTATCATGTTTTTGATCTGAGTTTGTTTTACAGAATGAAATGTCTGAATGAGTGCTCATCCAAGACTGGTGATTGCAGACTTTTTGCCAGGGGTTGTACACCACAGCCAGAAGCAAATCCATTGTATTGTAAGAACMGGTCAGAGTATGTATTCCAGAGTCCTTACAGAGATCCATATTTTGTGGATTTRTTTTGTGGTTAGCTCGTTTTTTTTTAACTCAACACAAAACTGTTTAAACAACTCTATGTAAAATTAAAAATTGTAGAATTTCATTTGAGAATTTGAAAATAATTTTAGGGAGAAAACTTTCCTTTTAGGAGGAGGAAAGAAAAGTAGATGTCAGACAAACGTAGACCCACCTTGGCTGTAGTCTTGGTCATAAAAATTTTATGTCTTTCTGTGTTAGTTTTATTCAAGGACTAGAGTCCCCGATAAATATTTCAAGCTACAAATAAGCATGATGGATGATAAACTAAAGTACCCCGCAGTGGCTTAACAGCTGTTAGCACAACATTAGCTTACCTTTACACATGTCGATTGGTTCTGCTCCCACCCCCCTGAAATCTTAGAACCCATAGTTAGGCTCTACAACAGGGCCTACAAAATTCATAAAAAACTTCCTGGTTGGACTCATCACTGTACAGTTCTTTCATTGTCTGATGCCTTGACTTTTCAGAATTATGTTTTGTATAGTGGTATAATATCAGTGACAGCCTCTGGCACCCTGTGGCAGCCTCTGGCACCCTGCGGCAGCCTCTGGCACCCTGTGGCAGCCTCTGGCACCCTGTGGCAGCCTCTGGCACCCTGCGCAGTCAGTGGCACCCTGTGGCAGCCTCTGGCACCCTGTGGCAGCCTCTGGCACCAAGTGGCAGCCTCTGGCACCAAGTGGCAGCCTCTGGCACCAAGTGGCAGCCTCTGGCACCA
>NW_013953582.1:13830-15876 GCF_001266775.1 Austrofundulus limnaeus
TAATAATCTATTAAATTAGTCGTTGACTATTTTAATAGTCTATTAGTCATCGACTAATCATGGCAGCCCTAGAGCCGGGACATGGCCYGGCAGACCCATTTGTGAAAAAGAAACCCGCGGTTCTATGCTTAGAAAATGATAATGAGCCAATGACAWCAGTGAGCGACTCTAGGATCTAACCAACAAACAGATTTATTACAGAGGGAATATTAAAGATGATGAGAAACAGCAACATTGTGGTTAAATTTAAAAAATACTGAGCCACAGGTTTGCTATAATGAGCCAATTTAGTATTTTTTCTCTGATACAACGCAGAGTCAGTGAGCGGTGGAGGATTAATCTACAGATTATTATTATTGTTATTATAATAATATTGAAAATGACACAGAACAGCAAATGTGTAGCTAGTTTAAAAACTATTTAAACACCACAGAACTACTAAAGTAAGTTATTCAGTTTGTTTGATAAAAGGCAGCAGACGTGTCTCACAAACAGTCCACTTCAGCCCAGCAGAGTTCTGCTACACACCTCTTTTGGTTCCACGCTGCTGCGTTCACTTATAGGGGTGTACATGTGAGCGGGACCTGGCCGGCTTCACCTGTGATTTTATGAATGACCGAGGGAGGCTTAAAGCTGGGCCAGTCTGTGCAGCGATCTCATGGATTTGACTTATGAAACAGGCTTGACTGTCATCAGACTGCAGCCAGACCACAGTTTGTTTTTTGGCCACTTCAGCTGGAGTTGACATTTATCCATTGTGGCTCTGCTCCTGAAGTTTTTTTTTTTTGGACCAAAGCGGAAATCCTGATGATACCCGAGCTACGGCTCTTCTGTGATGTGTTCATTTCCAGAGAGGACTCAGATATTTGAGTGTTAACCACACCGGATTCATGTAACTGCATGACTGCCAGAGGCTCTACAAATGCTTCTATTTTCAAATTTATTCTATATTTTGGTGAATCTAAGGTTTGAGAAAAGTTTCTTACAAAATAGTAATGTAATAGTAATTATTTTCAGAGGTTCAGGGCTAGAATCGCCACTGGYTGTGACCTTCTGGTGCCTTCGGCCAGTTGGATCTCTACTATTTAGAGGCGGCTCTGGTGGAGTGGTTAGGGGAGTCGTCCTGGAACAGGAAGGATTCACCAGTTTAACCCCCTATTCCAGCCGTCTCAGTCATTGTGTCCTTGGGCAAGACATTTCACCCGCTTGCCTACTGATGGTTGTCAGAGGGTCTGGTGGCGCCAGTGCATGGCAGCCCCACCTCTGTCAGTGTGCCCCAGGGTAGCTGTAGCTGTCTACCACCAGTGTGTGAATGTGTGAATGCCTGTAGTGTAAAGCAATTTGGAGTCCAAGTGGATTTGTTACGGCGCTATATACATTCAAGCCATTTACCATTTACATTTTTTACTCATTCTCTTTTTGTTCAGTTCAGCAGCAGTCTGACTTTCAGGTTGTTTTCACGTGTTCCATCAGATCTGTTTATCTCCAGAGATACAGCCAGCCTGACATGTCAGTCAGGTGACTCAAGTTTCCACCAGTTTCTGGCTGCATTCACACTAAAGGCCAATGTGACCCATCGCAGATATTTTCCTGACAGTCTGAACGGTTGCAGACTGTATCGATCCTAAAGTTATTTGGTCGATACTTTACTTCCTGCTAACGAGTAGCACCATGTTTAGCTGTAAACAAACAGCAGTTGAATGTGACGTCACATCTTTTTCTGCACATGCTGGTCACATCAGGGCCGTGGAGAGTTCACACTGGAGTCTGATGAAGGTCACATTTTGGATATAAACATTCACACTAAAAAAAATGCTATTTCTGCAAAAACAATTGGAATTGAACATAGTTGCAGTGTGAATATGCAGCGGGTAAAATAAGTATTGAACACGTCACCATTTTTCTCAGTAAATATATTACTAGAGGTGCTAATGACATGAAATTTTCACCAGATGTCGGTAACAACCCAAGTGATCCATACATACTGTTATGGCAATATTTATTTAACAACAGAGACAGAAATACGCTGGTCAAGAATGAAGGTAC
>NW_013953582.1:17076-18786 GCF_001266775.1 Austrofundulus limnaeus
TGTGTGTGTGTGTGTGTGTGTGTGTGTGTGTGTGTGTGTGTGTGTGTGTACTCCTCACCAGACTCCTGCAGAAGTTGAAACACGCAGCACGTGGTTCTGTTGGCGATGGCAGCCTTGCCCTCCATCTGGTCCTTCCTTGCAGCGTTCCCTGCGGTGATCTGGTCTTTGGACTGGACCAGGACCAGCCCGGGCTGGTTCACTASCTCAAAGATCTGCTTGGTCTTCCCCTCGCTGAGCTTCTGACCGAGGTTCAACTCTAGAATCGAGAGGCGTGCACGCGCAGACATTTAGTCTCAGATGATAAAAAACTGTTTTATTGYGCTCAGTGTGAGAACAGTACCTTGACTGGAGGCCATGGTTGTGTTCGGTTCCGGACGGTCCTGAAACAAACCAGAGTCAGGTCAGTTCGGCAGAGGAGGCGCTGCAAGCGATGGGATGGGCCGCTTCTTAACATCCGCTCCCGACCAATCAAATCGATCGATCCGATTCAAGCAGCCAATCACAGCAGTGCATTTCTCATCACGTGACTACAGGACCGAACTTCAACAAGCAGAAAACATGAACTGCCTCCATGTTTTTACTTGTTTTAACCCAGCAGAACTTTTTACTGATACCACGTGTTTCACCAGAGCTCTTCTGAAGTTCTGATCACGGTTCTGACTGTTTGGACCTAAAGAAGTTCTGATCACGGTTCTGACTGGATCCGTTTGTTGTTGTTTTTTTACCCTCGTGATAAAGTTAGCGGTTTATCGGGGCTCGTGACAGAAAGTTAAACAGAGTCCGCTGACTCCGTAGATCCAAAATAACCGAAGCACGTGTTGGGTCAATACTTTATATGCGCGCGCACGAGAGGTGCTCGCGGACAAGCAGGCGCGAGACGGTCGGGTTCGACGTTCAAGGAAACGGGTTCTGATCTGATGGAGCTGGAGGAGTCCGGGATCGGGGAGGAGTGCGGTTTGTTCGGCTGCGTGTCTGCGGGAGAGTGGCCCACTCATCTGGAGGTGGCCCAGGTCCTGACCCTGGGGCTGGTCGCCCTGCAGCACAGGTAAGAGGCCACAGGTGTGCAGGCGCGTGCGTCCAGCGATGACCTCACGAAATTAATTTACATTAAACTTCTGAGCATGAATAAAAGTGTTACATTCAAAAAGTTTTTTTTATTAAATCAACTAAAAAACATTGAAATAAAGATTAGAGAGAATGAAGTAGATTTTATAACTGAAACAGGTGATTCAGATGAAAACACAAAGTATAAAGATAATTTAGAATATGAGGGGAAAGTGAGTTTAAAGATGCTGGAAATATCTAAATGTATATATTTTTACAACTATATGCAGTTGAAACACATTAAACATGTCATAAATCTCGTGGCCAGTATTTAGCACCTAAAGTGCTTTAATTTAGTATTTAAATCAAGTTTTTTTTCCTGGGGAAAAAAAGGGAAGTTAAAGGGGTTCGCAAGGCCAATCATTACAGGAAGACAGATCATCTTCATCACCTTCATCACTTTCAGATCACCTGCCTTCATCTGATGGTGAGGAGGGATGAAGATGTAGCATGTTGGTCTGAACTCAACATTATGTTTAGTAAGATTTGTGAGTTCTTAGAGTGAGCCTCAGTGACACCATCCATCCTCCCATTCATTCATTCATTCATTCATTCATTCATTCATTCATTCATTCATTCATTCATTCATTCATTCATTCATTCATT
>NW_013953582.1:19088-22727 GCF_001266775.1 Austrofundulus limnaeus
GTTTGAAGAAGATTTTTATGAAGAGCAAATCTTTTGCACTAAATTGGTCATGTGACCAGGACATAAGGGTGTCCAGAGACTACAGGAGATTAATCGTCAAATTAATCGTTATCGTCTAAATACCATAATTAATCGTGATTAATTTTTTTGCCAATATCGCCCAACCCTACTCCCTACTTCAGTTATTCCTGGCTGCGCCACGTCAATATCACTATCATGATCAAACAGATGCAGCTCAACCAAACGTCTCCCCTCCCAAAACAGAAACACAAAGATAAAAAACGGGAAATCAATATCGGACATTAATATCGGCCCCGTTTTACATATCGGACCGATACCTATATTCTAAAAAATGACCAATATCGGCCGATATCAATACCGATATATCGTGCATCCCTAGCTCTTTATAAATTTAGAATTGAGTAGCGCTAATTGCAAATAATGCTTCACATTCAAACATCAATTTCATCAAAAGTAAAGCCAAAAAGCCATCTAGTCTCACTACTTTCTGTAGCCACATAATTCATTAAATCTTCATCATCATCATTTTCTTGAACACTGGAAAGGAAAGCCACTCTACTTAACACACTGTGCGGAAACAGACCCGTCAGTCAGCATCGCATAGCTTTATACTCTGACTTCTGACTCTTCTCGGTGACGGTTTTCACTCCCACAATTCTTTGCGTGTCAGGAAGCAAACAATTTCTTCGCTGATTGACAGTCTAACTGCAGTTCTGATCTGCAGAACCACACTCAGCTGTGCATATTGTCCTGCCTCCTCCCTGAGGAACACCGCGGCAATAAATATTAAATAAATAAACAATAGTAAAGAATGAAGCACGGAACAGTTTAAGTTCACACTCTTATTTTGAAAAGAACAGAGTTCCTGTTCTGTGTCCTGTACCCTACCCAGAATGCATTTCTTCAGTTTTATAATAAACAGTTTAAAATTATTAATATGTGCATGTTTTCTTACAGAAGCTCTGCCATAAACATAAGAAAATGACCAAAAAGCAGCAGAACTGGCAATCCACAACTATTTTTTGTTTTACAACTATGATTTAAAAGTCTGTTTCTAAGAATCACCTCCCCATTCTGCGRCGATATGTGCCAATCTGTTAAAGAAAATGATCTTACCACTAGTTGGTAGTAATTTCAATTCAATTCAAGTTCAGTTTATTTATAAAGCACTGTACATAAAAAATAACAATCTAAAGAAGGAACCAGCAGTCTTCGTAGAATCACTTCATCACACTCTCCAATCCTGAGCAAACGGTGGAGAGGAAAAACTCCTTAAAAGCGCTGACTTTTCTCTTATCTGAATGATTTCTGGTAAACGGCGATTATGTTGTGCTTTATATTAGCTTCCGCTAAGTTTTATTGAGCATATGTACTTTTGAACTTGCGGATCTAAATAAACTGACTAGCGCTTTAGAAATTGTGGAACTAAAATTTAAATTAGCGTTGCCCACCACTGCATCCATCCATCCCAGAGTTAGGTCTTGGGGGCAGCAACTTGATCATGGAGGTCCAGACTAGGGTTGGGCAATATTGACAAAAAATAAATCACAATTAATTGTGGTATTTAGCCCATAACGATTAATTTGACAATTAATGCCCTGGACACCCTCATGTCCTCGTAAAAAGACCAATTTAGTGGGAAAGATTTGCTCTTTGTAAAAATCTGTTCCAAAGTGTGTCAGAATTACAGACTTCAGGCTATACTTCAAATTTTAAATTGTGTTGATAGATAAATAAATTACAGAACTTGTTTTCTAATGTTCGTCATATTTGAAGAGGAGAGGAGCACGGAGTGGACTGACTGGAGAAATCTCTGCTATTTGCAGATGATGTGGTTCTGTTGGCGTTAGGGCTGCAACTTACAATTATTTTAATAATCGAATAATCTGTCGATTATTTTTTCGATTAATCGGCCAAATCATTAAAACACTTAATTACATAAATATGAGTAGATATAAATTAATTTCATTCCTGTATAAATTAAGGATGCAAGTTATTGATTAATTAATTAATCTGAAGTTGATTTATCTTATAGATTGACTATCAACTAATTAATGAGCAGCCATTTTCTTAAAAACTGGAGTTTTCTCTTGACTCGAGGGTCTTTTCATAACATGAAGGATTTTTTTTTATAATCTCCTGAATTAATAAACAGAAGCACATCATAAATATTTTAACTATTTATTTTGCCAGCTGTATTAAATACTGACTGAAAAAATGTGTATTTCTCCTACATGAAACATAACAGAAATTGAATAGGTTACTGAATGAGGAAAATAGATTAAAATAATAAAATATGATTTTTAGATGTAAAACTATTATTAATTTATTGTAATTAGGAATTATTTACATTTAATATTTATAATTTTTCTCTAATTTTTTACTTTTTGCTTCATTATTGTTGGTTCTGTTTAACTAAAACATTGTTCTGACCCAGTAATCGGTTCTGAAGCAGCCCCTTCCTCCTCTCTTCTCCCTCCTCCCCATTCCCTGCAGACCGGCTGCTCAATCTGGTCTTTTTTTTTCCTTCGTCCGGAACATTTTTCCTGCTCAACAAATAACGTTGAGCCTCAGTCAGAAAAAACTGGAGGGTTTTTATACTTTTGGAGGAGGTTTCCTCCTCGTGACGCAGCTCCAATCAAACAGACGGTCTTTCAAAAAAATTAAATGTGTCATATACTTTTTATCATATCTTAAGATCTACTAACAACATGATTTAAAAACTGCTTTAAAGTTCAACGTCTCTTTTCACTCGAGGGTCTCAGAGAGGGCGGATCTTTACAGGTAGAGTTTTTTTTCTTCCTAAACTTTATTTAGGTCAGCCAGCATTGACAAAGCTCTGCGGGTAATGTAAACGGCTCCGCGACACGGCGAAGGACACATAAATTGCGCGACACAACAAATCGATAATGAAACACGTTGCCAACGCTTTTAATAATCAATTTTTATCGATTTTATTATTATTATCGATTATTATCGATTCGTTGTTGCAGCCCTAGTTGGCGTCATCTCGCCGTGATCTTCAGCTTTCACTGGAGCAGTTCACAGCAGGGATGAGGATCTCACCTCCAAATCTGAGGCCCTCAGTCAGAAAAGTGTGGACTGCTCTCTCTAGTTTGGGGTGAGGTTCTGCCGGAGTTCAAATATCTTGGGGTTTTGTTCACAAGTGAGGTAAGAATGGAGCGTGAGATTGATAGATGGATTGGTGCAGCTTCTGCAGTGTTCTGGACCCTGTACCTGTCTGTCGTGGTGAAGAGGGAGCTGAGCTGTAAGCTGAAGCTCTCTGTTCGCAGGTCAGTCTACGTTCCTACCCTCACCTTTGGGCACGAACTTTGGGTACCGATCAAAATAAAAAGATCGCAGACACAAGCGGTCTGAATGAGTTTTCTCTGCAGGATAGCTGGACCTCTCTTAGAGACAGGGTGAGAAGTTCAGTTCTCCAGGAGAGACTCAGAGTAGAGCCGCTGCTCCTCCACACCGAGGAGCCAGTTGAGGTGGTTCATCTGGTAAAGTTGCCTCCTGGACACCTCCTTAGGGAGGTTTCCTGGACATGTCCGAGTGGAAGGAGACTCCGCCCAGGACACAATAGACAGACTTTGTCTCTCGGCTGGTCTGGGA
>NW_013953582.1:23312-24456 GCF_001266775.1 Austrofundulus limnaeus
GTCATGTGACCAGGACATAAGGGTGTCCAGGGACTCCAGGGGATTAATCGTCAAATTAATCGTTATCGGCTAAATACCACAATTAATCGTGATTAATTTTTTTTTACCAATATTGCCCAACCCTAGGTGTAATACAAATTGTGATATATCCTCAGTTGTTTAACCCATCTACATGTAAAAACCAGGAAATAAAAGCTGACATTCAGAATGCTTGTCTCGTGCTCATCTTCTGATCTTAAACCCAAATGTCTTTAGTGAAGAACAAAAACAAGGGAACTTGACTTGCTGTTCCAATGAAGGGGACTGTATATCAGTAGTGAGTGGTGTAGGTCATTGATATTACCTGTGTATGTGGGGTTAGATCAAGAGGGGCCATTGAACAAACAGATTTGATCTTTATTATTGGGATGTGCTCCTGCTCCTCTTTGCACTGAGTCTGCTCCTGCTCAGCAGGGTCAGTTTTAGTCTTCCGTTGTTTAGCTGGTGTCTGGAGCATGGAGTCTGAAAATAAAAACATGCTTAGTTTAGTAAAACCTTGTGTGTAACAAAAACACAATGCATGTGCTGACTACCAGACTCAGTCATGGGACTGAGACGAGAAGGCTTCAGTTATTTGTGGACATCATGTGACCACACATTGTGCACAGAAGGAGACACATTTCAAACCTTGAGCCACAGCTTTCCTCTTCATTCCTCTGTTGGCTGATGAAGTCACATCCTTTCTTGCCAGTATTTCAGACGGACCTGCACACAGCGTACAACCATAGAAAGCAAAAATATTAAGACACACTTGTAGACCTTAAACKAAAGTTAAACTATAAGAAAACATCCTGATTGCCTGGCAGTGGTATTGTTGATTTTTTTTCCTGTTGTAAAAACATTGCACATCACCATAAAGTGAATAAGGCCAGTATTTATTTTTGTGTGTGTTTATCTGTGTGGGCGTGTCTGTTATTCAGATTTCTCATGAGCCAGTAGATAAATTTTAGTGAAACTTTCAGAAAGTACTCACTGGTGTCATGGTTTGTCATTTTATGCCTTGGTTTTCCCTAGTGTTTCTATGTTCCCCTGTCTGTCTCTGCTCAGCTGCCCCACATCAAACTGCTGATTACCTGTGTGTTTCTCCCCGGGTGTTTTCTGTTCC
>NW_013953582.1:24757-32114 GCF_001266775.1 Austrofundulus limnaeus
GTCCTGTCCCATGTTCTTTGTCTAGCTCCAAGTCAAGTGAGTTTTTACTGTATTATCAGCCTCTTTGAGTTTTCATTAAAGGCCTCGTGCTTTTTTGATTTTTGAAACCTGCCTGTGCCCTGGGTTATTTTGTCAGTCCCGACATAATGGTCCGACAACGCACCCAGCCCACAGGCACCCCGTTTTCGGTTTTTTTTTAAAGAGGAGCAAGATTTTTTTTCTCGCCGCCCCTCGGCACGCCTGTCTTTCTCCTCTCGCTGTTGGAGTTCACCAGCGTCACCTGGGCCCACCTCGGCTGGTCTTCCTCCTTCTACCCTTGAGGAGCCGGTGGAACAGGTGACATCCCCCATCATTGGAGGGTCGGTGAAGATCCTCAGTGGGATCTCAATGCGCTCCAACAGACTCTCCATCTGCCGGCAGATAGAACGCGTTCTGGGGGAGCGCCCAGATCTGCTCCTCCTGTCAGGCCATCAGCTGCTCCACCAGTTTGTGCAGAGGGTCTTGGGAGAGTCATCTGGTACCCACCCTCCCACCCCTTCTGCTCCTCCTGCGCTGGTTGTTGGGGTTCCTGAGCTGGTGTTTGTGGTTCCAGTTCCAGTGGTTCCTGTTCCGGTGGTTCCTGAGTTGAAGGTCCCGGTGGTTCCACAGTCTGTGGTTCCACAATTGGAGGTCCCGGTGGTTCCACAGTTGGAGGTCTTGGATCCACAGTCRGTGGTTCCCCAGTTGGTGGTCCCGATGTCTCCGGTGTTGGCGAGCCCCGAGTAGGCGGTCTCTGAGGTTCGTGAGTCGGCTGCCGGCGCCTCCACGACATATGGGTCGGCTGCCATTGCTTCCACGTCGCCCATTGCCTCCATGTCGCCTGGCTCGTCGCCCATCGCCTCCATGTCGCCTGGGTCGGCTGCCGTCGCCTCTTTGTCCCCTCTGTCGCCTGTGTTCGCGTCGCCAAGGCTCTGGCTCCATCAACCTCTGATGGCTCCTCATCACCTCCCGTCTCCTCCCTTGGCTCCACGTCTGCTCCCGCCTCCTCCCTTGACTCCACGTCTGCTCCCACCTCCTCCCTTGGCTCCATGTCTGCTCCCGCCTCCTCCTGGGGCTCARCGTCTGCTCCTGCGGGGCCTCGCCATGGAGGGTTCCCTGGCCGTCCCCCTGAACTTTCATGCTTTGTCTTCGAGTTCTGTCTAATCATGTCTCTCCTTGTTGATCGTCTGGTGACGATCGTTAAGAGGGAGGTACTGTCATGGTTTGTCATTTTATGCCTTGGTTTTTCCTAGTGTTTCTATGTTCCCCTGTCTGTCTCTGCTCAGCTGCCCTACATCAAACTGCTGATTACCCTTGTGTTTCTCCCCAGGTGTTTTCTGTTCCCTCATTAGTTTTCTGTGTATTTAAGCTCAGTCTTGTCTCTGTCTCATTGTCAGATCATTGTTCTGTCTACCTGGTCGTGTCCTGTCCCATGTTCTTTGTCTAGCTCAAAGTCAAGTGAGATTTTACTGTATTATCAGCCTCTTTGAGTTTTCATTAAAGGCCTCGTGCTTTTTTGATTTTTGAAACCTGCCTGTGCCCTGGGTTATTTTGTCAGTCCTGACAGCTGGAACTGCAGACATGTATATGTTTGTTTGTACCTTTCCACAGTAACAAAAAAAAAAAAAAAACCTGATGTGGCTGGCCTAAAAACTTCATTGTTCTCTTCTCAGTCCCAGAACTTTTGGGACTTGTCATCATGCGTTTAGGTGAATTTTTGTCTGGCTTGTTTGTGTTTTTCTGCCAATAGTGGAGCCATTCTGGGTCTGCGATCAGAAAGTGATCTCGGAGTTCAGGTTGAATGGTTTTGGATTGTTTTTTTAGCTTATTTTTTTCTACCATCTTCACCGTTCGTCTGATTAACCCGGGGTTGCATTTCCTCTTGCATCCACTTCCTGGGAGGTTGGTTACAGTCCCATGAACCTTTTATACTTTTAAATAATACTAGCCTCTGTGGTCACAGGAACATGAACCTTCTAGGGATGTAGTTTTTTTTTTTTAAATCTCTGAGTCATCTCTGTTTTCTCTGCTTCACGTTCAGTTTGGTCAACACAACCACTCCAAACTGTGATTACCTGTTACCTTTATGTGAATGATAAAAGACCTGAAGGCACCTGTGCTAATYAAAGGCGACCATTTGGTTTAAATAAATCACTATAATGTAAAGATCAATTATCTCTTTAAAGGAACTAACATATTAGCATTATATCTTTCTTTTTAGATGTACTAAAAAGATGCGGAAAATGCATGAARTAATTCATTTAAACATAATCACTTCATGGAAAATGAAGTATTGTTTCAGTATTCAMAGATTTATCTACATCTAAAAAACATTAGTTTTGATCCAACATGGCCAACACAACCAGCTGAGCTTAAACAAACAAAATGGAAAGTGTCTAAATTGCGCAGTTTAAAACGTATTAAACCCGTGACCACATCCTGAGCCTCAACAAAGTGACTGTCTGTTAGCAAAAATATCTACTCAGAATGGATTCTGAGGCTTCACAACATGTTTTGAGCATGAAATCTTGTATTATCAGCAGCCTCATATCAGTTCTCCTCATCAAATAATTTTAGGTTTAAAACTGGCAGACCATTTAAAAAAAATGAGATAAAGTAGTATTTTGTAAGTAAATATTTTGTGGATGTTGAAAAAATGTATGTATTCAAAAGCTTTAGGTAAATGTTTCCATTTTATTTTGAAAAATAAATATTAGTCAGCTTGAAAATAAATAGTAATTAAACAATAAAGGTTGGATTGTTGAAAAAATATGAAACTTTATAATGTGTAAACATATAATTTGTTCTTGAATGATTTGATGTTTTGTTTTGTTAACTGAGGATTATTGTTTGAATTTATACTTGAGGAAAAAGGGGGCAGATACTGTATTATAAGATTTTGCCCTCTCTGCTTCCCTTCATTTCGTTGTTTGTATTTTTATTTTTATTGTGTATAAATTTTTTTATGAAATGAATAAAAATGAATGAATGCATAATTATAATATTTATATGTAAAGCTTAAATTCCAAACATAAGCATTCTGACTTTTCATATTCCTTGCTTTTGTTTTCTGGTTATTGATTAGTAAATAAATGTTTACAGCTCACTGGTCAGACTGTGGTGTTGATCCACATGATGCTCTTTAACGGTTTGGATCCTTGGGTCGTCTGGGTCCGATGCTACATCGGTGGCCACGGATGAGACGGAATAAGAGCTACAGGTTCTTTCATCTGCTACTGGTGCTGTGTTGATCAAAAACACGTCATCCTGCTGGTTTTCCTCACTGCTCTGTAAAATCGTGACCGTGCCCGAACATGCCGACTCAGCGGCTGTCGTGTCCCGTGGCAGTCCGTTGGCGGGGTGAGTCATAATGGCGTCCACTTCATCGTAGAACCTCATGATGCGTTTCCGCTCAGTTAAGTCGGCCTTCCCCCTCTGGAGGGAGCGGTAAAGGTACTTGAGGTTTTTGTACTTGGTGTGGCACTGCTTCCAGTCACGTTCAATGCCTTGTTGCATCAACTTGTTGGCAATCTGGACAAAGATGTCCCGCTTTCTGGTGGAGCTCTCCAGCTGCTTGCAGATGAGCTCGTCGGACCAGACCTCAATCAGAGCTTGAACTTCTTGGTCGCTCCAGTTTCGACCCGTGTCTGAAACTGTGACCACATGGAACTGTCCGGGCCCTGGTGGATCTGCATGTGTCAAGTGGACCTCTGAAGGAAAGAAGAATACCCGTAGATTAAATACACAAGTTTGCTTCGACTGTATTCTGGCATGTGAATGTTGTCCTACCTGTGCCTCTCCATTGGCTTTCTATTTCTCCTTCAGCATCGTATTCATCACTGTTGTCATCTAGAAATTTAATTAAAAATGTTGGACTCTGAAATTGCTGCCATACATGCGTTGTATTCTATAAACCTACCATCTTCAATTTCTATAACGATCTCCGTGTCTGCAGCCGTCATCTGTCTTTTCGAGCCTGGTGGTGTTTGGAGCCTCTCTTCCACGTCACCGTTGTACAGCCTCTTCTGCATTTCCACCGTCCCGTTTTCCATCACCTTGTTGAGCAGGATGGCTTCGACCTCCTCAAAGAACTTCATGTACTTCCCCGGACTCCCGGCGCCGCCGCCTCTGGCTGCGTGAGCGCTTTTAGCCGTCTTGTAGTCGTATTTCAGGTTCTTGTATTTGGTCCGACACTGTTTCCAGTTGCGTACCACGCCGAATTTCCTGTGCATCTGACGGGCCATCTCTTGGAAGATGCACTTGTTGCGTAACGTGCTTTTTAGACGTTCCCGGATATTCTGGTCAGCCCAGATGCAAAGCAGCGCCCGCACCTCGTCATCTGTCCAGTGGCGTCCGCCTTCTTCTGCCACGTTTGGAGAGTACGGAAGTGTTGGATGAGTTCCACTCTTGGTTCCTGCAGAGACACATACACTTTTATCCCAACTTTAGTTTAGAAAATACACGTTGCTGCTGAATCAGCATTCTTTAAGCTAGTTGACATGCTTATGTTTTGTCAGCAGTGGTGGGCACCAGTCYRCTTAAGTGCAAAAATCCGCTATTTGCGGACCTAAATATTTCATTTGCGCTTTAGCAGACTTACTAATTATTATAGTTCATAAGTGGATTTGTGCTTTCTAAAATGAAAATGCAGTACCGCTAATAACTCATCTACCAGTCATTATTATCTTGAACAGGGAAGGTATGGCTGTCAATGAATCACAACACACAACAGCTTCCCTCCCAGATAAACTCACTTATTGGGAAGGTATACATCCTTCCTGACTGTTGCTTTGAGCCACGGTTCTGATTTCCCACAATGCTTTGTGTCTGCTTACGTAGCAGGAAGGCAACAGCAAAAACAGTAAATGTTTGTAATCCATACTAAAATTGTATATGTATTGATTTATTTTACTTTACAATTGGAGCTCCTTTTTAAAAAAAATAAAGTTTAAACGCTGGAGCTCAAAAGCAATTGGATAATGGTGTTAGAGACTTAGAAATGATTTAAAGATGTTATGCTGGTGAAGACTGACATCTAGTGGTCAACTGGAGCAACTACATGGAAAACGTCCTAATCCAGGTAGAAAAAAAATCAAAAAGAAAAAATAAGTAGGTCCTTTGAACGGGTTCTTCTTTAGTGAAACGTTTTGTCTCTCCTCCAAGAGTCTTCTTCAGTCTGATGAGTTTCAGGTGAACTGGGAAACTTTAAAATCCAATGGAAACATGAAAAACTTTAAAATCCAAGCTCTTATTTTGAAGGGAAGATACTAGTTTCCTGTTCCCCGTGCTTTTGTTTCCCGTCAGTCCGTCATGTCGCTTCAGTTTTCCAATAAACAGTTTTAAAATTACTTTTGATGCTTTAATGAAAAATCTACAAAAACAAAAGAAAAAGACAAAGCAGCCAAACTAGCAATCCTCAACAACTTTTTAAAGAAGCAGCCAAACTAGCAATCCTCAACAACTTTTTAAAGAAGCAGCCGAACTAGCAATCCTCAACAACATTTTAATTTTTACACCAGGAGCCAAAGTTCTGTTTCAGGAAATCAGATCCCCAGCAATCAGCGGTTGTAGGATTAAGCTGTACAAGGGTTCATACACCACTAGTTAGCAGTGTTGTGCATATTGTACATGAATTGTCAGCTAGTAAGTGTCAAATTGAACTTGTGCTTTAAAATTAGCTTCCGCTAATTTTTCTATGACATAAGCGTTTTTGAATTTGCAGACCTAAATATTTTCATAAGCGCTTTAGAAATTGCGGAGCTAATTTTTGGATTAGCGCTGCCCACCACTGTTTGTCAGTGTAGTTGCKTGTTTTTAATGTGCCACAGTGTGTCAGACCCACAGTTACCTTCATGTGTTGAGACTGAGGTGGGGTAGAGACTTCTTTGATTGGCCACATCTTTGTCCCAGCCCTCGACCAGCCTTCCATCCAGTCCTGGCCCATAGTTAGCTGATGTGCCTGCTGCTGCGTCAGGCATCCTGTCCTGAAGTCCCAGCCTCCTGCTCTGGGCCTGACACTCCCTCCAGCTGCGTGCCACACTGAGCCGCCTCAGCCGCTCTGAGACCAGCTCGAATGTTGCTCTGCTGTCTGCTCCGTGCTCAGCTCCTATCTCATCCCACACTGATAGAAGAGCCAGCACCTCTGTGTCCCCCCACTGCCTGTCCACTGAGCCCGGCTCCTCCACCACCTCTCTCCTTTGTCTCTCTGCTGCTCTCTCCATGTTTCAGCTGACCTGGAAGCGTTTTTCTTTTCCCCCAGCCCCCCAGTCTCTGCTGCCCGGTTCCCAGGGCAACCAGGCGGCTAAGCCTGAAAGCAACGCCTCCGTGTTGAAAAGCAGCCTCACCACTGGCTTAAGCTGTGTGCAGAKGGGGAGGGATCAGATGTAATCTGAGAAGCAGCTTGGTAAATGGACTGAAACTGCAGCGAGGCGACTCTCCCTGTATGAAACGCTTTTTCTCTTCTTCCTCATTCCTCGTTTTTTTTTAACGAGTCCGACTCGTTTAATCTCCTCCAAGACACAAGGATCCACTGAAGCACCAAACACTGACTCRTGTTCTGTCTTGAATCTGATCTTTTGTCCTGGTTTTAACTCCTCATTGATAATTTGATAATTTCTGTGTTTTCTCAGGGGTCAGGAAAGTGCTGGCTTTGTGACGAGTAATGGATCCAGCCCTGTCACATACACAAGCCACAAGGTAYCAGCAGTTTCTGAACAGAACCACTAAAACAGCTCAGTTACAGGACAGAGGTTTTTATTCATGCTGTCAAATGATTAATGTTTTTTAATCTGATTAATCCCAAAGTAGCTGTGAATTAATCACGATTAATCTTGAAGTGCCTGCGAYATGCCTATCCATCGAATACAAAAAGTCAAAGAAAACACGTTTTTATATGAGAAACCTCGCATAAAACGTGATTTTTACCCRTTTGGTCACATAAATGGAAGATTTTCTTTTGAACTTGGATCAGCCAGAGTGAAACAGGAAGTGACATCAAAGGGGAACTATTTAAGAAAGAGAACTCTAGTCTTTGTTTATTGAAATTAAATTATTTGAACTCTGACTCGTCTTCATCTCTCAGATTCTTCTCTACAGTCTGTGTCCTTGGCCATTTTATCAATGCTTTAACCCAGGGGTGGGCAGTCCTGGTCCTGGAGGGCCGCAGCCCTGCAGGTTTTATGTTTTTCCTGCTCCAACACACCTGATTCAGACACTGAATTACCTCGTCCAAGTTCTGCAGTACGGAGGACCGACACTGACATAACTAAAAAAAAGCAGAAATAAATAAATGGACCAATAAATAAATACAATTAAAAATGCACCAATTAAATTAAAAAAG
>NW_013953582.1:36256-37468 GCF_001266775.1 Austrofundulus limnaeus
CACCTCCACTGGCCGTAAAGCTTCCCGAAAAGGCCTCGAAAAGGCCCACAGACCACCAGTTGATAATCGCAGTTGTAGCTTATTTTGCGGCTCTGGACAGAAATGTCTCTTTTGACTGTAAACKTTGCAGACCCCTGGTCTAGTTATTAGTGCTGCAGGATATCTGGAAAACCAGTGATGAGTGATAACAGGTCTTATTGCTGCGATGATGATATAAATGAACAAATTTACGAGTCTCTGGGTTCAGAGCAGAAAAACAACTGGAAAACATCATTTCCATTCCGACACGACAGTTTTATTTAGAAAAGGTTCAGCCAGAACCAGCTGCCGTGTTAGCAGTGAAACAACAAGCAGTTTAATAAGTGAGAGTTTAAAATAAAAGTGAACCAACTTAAATCCAGCTGTAAATTCTCTCCTCGCAGCTGTCCAACGTTGTCTCCACTGTGGTTTTGATTTGTTTTTATCTCAGGTTCATTTTGTTTATCAGACTGACGCAGAYAGAGCACATCAATGAAAACATTTGAGTCGAACATTTATCGCAGTTTATGCATTTTTTGTGACTTCCTATTGCACAAGTTGTTACGTCAATGGTGTGAGATTACAGATTTATTGTGCAGCTCCAATAGTTATACTATTTTAGCTTTATAACTGTATTATTATATTATATTATTATGTTTAACAGTTATTTAATGTACATATAAATAACAGAAGAAACACGTGTGACCGTGTGATCGGCTGGTGAAGCTAACGGCTAACGCTAAACAGTCAAGAGTCTGGGTTTCCCATTACTGTACATGTTGACAACAGAGCAGAAAAACAGGACTGATGATGTAGAAATCATTAAAACTATTAATAATAATATTAACCCAATTATTATTAATATTTTACAGTTTATATAATCTATCTAAAGTTTTAAATAATGTCAGAAAAGCTGTTTGTGTTATGTATTTATGAACAGAAGATAAACAGGAAAACGTCTCATTTTACAACAAGTCAGCAGATTTGATCTTATTTAGCTCAATGTGATCTGAGCAGAACATAATGTAACAGTTTAAAATTAAAATAATCTGATAAAATCCATGTAATCACTGTTTTTTATTAGCTTGTGGAGCATATATACAGATTGTAGCAGCTTGCTGAATCATGCTACAATTTAACAAAATATTAAATATTACAGCTGGTTTGTCGTCTGATTAATATTTAGACCTACAG
>NW_013953582.1:37905-39452 GCF_001266775.1 Austrofundulus limnaeus
GTTTCTGCTCCTCCATGATGTCACAGACACCAGTGGACGGGATGGGCGGGACTCAGTCTAGTGTTATTTATAAATTATATATTTTTCTGGTATAAATCTGCTGTTTTACATGATTGTTGAATGAAATTAAGATAATTATTAATTTATTGTAAAAACATGACAGATAATGTGTGAAACAGATCCAGTTCAGCTGTGAGCTGTTGTCCTGTTTGGTCTGTTTCTGCTCCTCCATGATGTCACAGACACCAGTGGACGGGATGGGCGGGACTCAGTCTAGTGTTCTTATTCAAGTCTATGTTCTGCTCTCATTTTAATCCAGTATTGATCAGCTTTTTATTTTTAACAGTACAGTGGGCTGTCACTGATCTTTAAAAAGTCTGAACTGCCAATACTGATTTAGTTATGTATTATTTTTTTAAAAACCTAGGGCCAGGTAAAAAAATAAATCAATTAAATTTATCTTTGATTGATTTTTTTTAAATTTTGCAATATTAATTGATAGGCAGGGTTCCTGTAGATCTTTAAAATGTCTTAAAAGGCATTGAATTCATCAGTCAAAAAACTAAGGCCTTAATTAACCTTAAAATATCTTAAAAGTGTCAATTTGACATGGACCATACTGTATGTAATATTTACTGTGATACAATGTGTATCGTATATAAAACTAAATTATGAAGTGTTGGTTTTCTAAATTAACAGTTTAGTATAAAGACTGACTGAGTGGGAACCATGTTGTGCAGGTAATGCGTCACGGTGTGGGCCTATCCACCGGCTCAGACAGTGAGTTAATCACTCAGCTGCTGGCTTTGACTCCGCCCATGGAGGAACTGGACACACCTGACTGGGTTGCGAGGCGAGTGAAAAGATCAAGTGTTGCTTAACTCCTCTATTTCTTTCCTCTTTACATGCTTTAAATGCTTTCTTTGGCTGTTTTTCTTTAAATCTCAGAATTAAGAACCTGATGTCTGAAACTCCTACGTCGTACTCTCTGCTGATCATGTTCAAAGATGTCATCTATGCGGTGCGTGACCCTTACGGAAACCGTCCCCTCTGCATTGGAAGGCTCGTTCCCATCTCCAAACTCCACAGTACAGGTATCAGAGTCATACAGTGCTGGATGCTTTACATTTCTTCTGTTTGTCAAAAAGGTTCCATCAGAACTACGCATCTAAAGATCTTGTAAATTATAAATGGACTGCGCTTTTCTACCCAACCAGGACACTCAAAGCTCTTCACACTACAATCTGTAATCGTGTTTCCAACCAGTTGTAGGGTGAATTTTTATGGAACTTTTCAAAATTCGCGAAAAATTAAATAAATAAAAATTTGAATCTAGACTCTTTCCATCTAGTTTCCCTCTCGACTGTTTGATGTGAATAAATGAGGCTACGCAACGCGTTATTACGTCAGACGAGGCTACGCTGCGCTTGATTAGACGAGGCTACGCAACACGTGATTACGTCAGACGAGGCTACGCAACGCGTGATTACGTCAGACGAGGCTACGCAACGCGTGATTACGTCAGACGAGGCTACGCAACGCGTGAT
>NW_013953582.1:39584-43039 GCF_001266775.1 Austrofundulus limnaeus
GTGATTACGTCAGACGAGGCTACGCAACGCGTGATTACGTCAGACGAGGCAGACAAGGCTATGCAACATGTGATTACGTCAGACAAGGCTACGCAACGCGTGATTACGTCAGACGTCGGCGACAAGCTTTGCGGTAGTAAACAGGAAGTGCAACTTGCTAACTAGCAGAGGCTAAACCGGACAATGGAGCGATTTCTTTCGTGAATGCCTTTCTATTGGGCATCTTTCGCGAATTAAAGAGAGAAATGTTCTCGTCTCTTCGTCAGTCCACACGTACCTGTTGTTGTTCGCAGCCATGTTTTCGCGCGTTTATGATAACATCCGGGACGAGGCAGGAAAACGGAAACAGCTGAGGTAAGTGCACTACTTCAGAATTTATTCAGCAAACGTGTTTCCATCTCCCGTTTTGCGCATTAACTACTTTGCGAATCGTCCAAAAACCACCTCAAGCGAGTGTAAAAACTTTTTAGCGAATTGAGGATTTTTTTTTCTTCGAATTTTGCTGTTTCCATCCTACTTTTTTTCACATTTTTAATGCGACACTTCTAAATGTGCATCAAAAAGCCTTGATGGAAACATGGTTTGTGTCCTCATTCACCCATTCACACAGCACTCTATTAGGTCTCTCTACAGAGCTAACGTACAATCATCTATGGAGACTAATCAGTGCCAATCACATTCATACACTGATGGGACACACATCAGAGGCATTAGGGGTGAAGTGTCTTGCCCAAGGACACAACAACTGACACAGCTGGAATGGGGGATCAAACCGGCGACCTAATCGTTCCAAGATGACTCCCCTAACCACTCTGCCACAGCTGCCTGTAGCACTGTCTCTAAAGCTACGTTCACACCGAACGCATTTTGAGCTGCAGGAGCGGCTGGTTTACATGCAAAGTCCATGTGAACGCGCCTAGGGCTGATTATTAAAAATAGTCTGACTAATTTAATAATCGATTAGTCTTTAATTTTTTTGTTCTTTAGTTTGTTTTTCCTCTCCAAACTGCTCCTCAGCATGGCTTCCTAAAAACACTGCAGGATTTCTCAGACATGCATGAATGAGTCAGAGCAAGGCTTTGGGCATGTTTTTATGAGAGTATAACATTATAACATGATATAAAACTCAAAAAAGTTGGTTTTACATGATATTACCACTTTAAGAAAATGAAAGAGAAACCTGTGCAGTACAATATCTGCAAGGCAGAACTTACCTTCCACAGCAATAATTTTTAGTTAGCATATAGCTAAACTCTAACGATAGTTATATAACAGCAGCTGCATTCTGGCTCGATAAGCTGTATGTTTTATATTCAATTAACATACGATCTGATTAGTCGGCTAATCGAAAAAAAAATCTGTGATTAATCGACTATAAAATTAATCGTTCGTGGCAGCCCTAAACGCACCTCTAGGGGTCTCACGGTGCGTCTAGGCCGTTTAGCGCGGTGCGCAACAGAAGCGGTAGAGCGTTTTCTGTGCATGTGGCGTGTCTAAAGCAGCCGACGCTTGAGTTAAAAATTTGAACTTTTGCTTTTCGACGTGCCGCGTTAACCAATCAGAGACTATTTTTTCCACGTGACTGTTTCCTGAATGTGGCCCGCTAACCTGGAACAGACGGACAGGAACTCTTTAGCTGAAATCAGCCGTCTACAGTTGGTGTTCTGGCTGGAGATATCAGCACCAATGTGGGTCAGCAGCTCGTTAAACTGACCGCGGTGTTAAACTGGGCTCRGGACAAAAAAAACGTTCATTAGCTCCTGGAGTGGTGAAACTAACCAAACAAACCGCCTCTAAATCATCTGGTGAATTAATTATCTGCTGTGCGCAATGATCGCTTGCTCTTTAGTAAATAAAGCAAAGCCGTTTTCTTTATTTTATCTTTATTTCATCCGCCGAAGACAGACTGGAAAAAACCAAGACGCTCCTCCCTCTACAGACACGTGCTCTGTCCCGGTCTGAACGTGATGCATCCAACTTGAGGCATTGGGTGCGTTTTTGTTGCTCAAAACGCATTCGGTGTGAACATAGCGTAACACAACAGAACATAGAAGGCCTTTGTGTGGGGCCATTTATGGGTTGGTCCGTAAACTGGAAACAAACATGTTGGTTTCATCAGACTGGTTTTCTGATGGAGAACCAGAGCAGGCTGGTCTTTGATTAAAGCAGAGCTGGTGGAAGACTAACTGGACTCTCTGATCCTGGTTAGGTGCAGAGGAGGAGGACACGGAGGGCTGGGTCGTGTCATCAGAGTCCTGCAGCTTTCAGTCCATTGGTGCCAAGTTTGTGTTGCATCATGTCTCATTGAGAAGCAATCCTCTGAATTATAACTGAGAGCTGTGTTTCTGTGAGTTCCCAACATTTTCACACCTTCATTCAGGTACTACAGGGAGGTCCTACCAGGAGAGATTGTGCAGATCTCCAAGCACGGAGTCCAGTCTTTGTGCATCGTGCCCCGTCCTGAAGGAGACCTTCCTGCCTTCTGCATTTTTGAATATGTGTATTTTGCCAGACCAGACTCTATTTTTGAAGGTATTTATTTTCACACTTACCGAAGAACTGGTTCTGAACTGTACAGCTTTCAGGTGTTCTGAAGTGTAGCTGCCCTGCAGGACAGATGGTGTACACTGTGAGGCAGCGCTGTGGTCGGCAGTTGGCCATCGAAGCTCCGACAGATGCAGACGTGGTCAGCACTGTACCAGAGTCTGCCACACCTGCTGCTCTGGGCTACGCTCAGCAGGTCCGTCTACAAGGCTTTGTGCTGTTCCACCACCTGCTGGACCTTTCTTCTCACCCGTTCCTTCTTGTCCTTCCAGTCTGGGCTTCCGTACACAGAGGTGCTGTGCAAGAACCGCTACGTGGGCAGAACATTCATTCAGCCCAACACTCGCTTGAGGCAACTCGGCGTGGCCAAGAAGTTTGGGGTTCTAACAGACAACTTTGCAGGGAAACGTGTGGTGCTGATCGATGACTCCATCGTTCGAGGCAACACCATTTCCCCCATCATCAAACTGCTGCGAGAAGCTGGAGCAACACAGGTTGCCTTATATATCAGACTGTCTTGTACTCTGATTCTACAACTACTTTTATTTTGGTAATACAGTCATATGAAAGAGTTTGGGCAGCCTTGTTAATTTTTCTGATTTACCTTTATAAATCATTGATTGTTTGGATAAAAAAAATCAGTTAAATATATCATATCGGGGACAAACACAGTGATATTTGAGAAGTGAAATGAAGTTTATATGATTTACAGAAAGTGTTCAATGATTGGTTTAACAAAGTTAGGCAGGAGCATAAATTTGAGCACTGTTGTCATTTTATTGATTACAAAACCTTTAGAACTAATTATAGGAACTTAAATTTGGTTTGGTAAGTTCAGTGACCCTTGACCTCCATACACAGGTGACTCCAATTATGAGAAAGGGTATTTAAGGGAGGCAATTGTACATTTT
>NW_013953582.1:44098-46220 GCF_001266775.1 Austrofundulus limnaeus
AAAATGTACAATTGCCTCCCTTAAATACCCTTTCTCATAATTGGAGTCACCTGTGTATGGAGGTCAAGGGTCACTGAACTTACCAAACCAAATTTAAGTTCCTATAATTAGTTCTAAAGKTTTTGAAATCAATAAAACGAAAACGGTGCACAAATTTATACACCTGCATAATTTTGTTTAAACAATTATTGCACACTTTCTGTAAATCATATAAACTTCATTTCACTTCTCAAATATCACTGTGTTTGTCCCCKATATGATATATTTTACTGACTTTTTTTCTCCAAACAATCAATGATTTATAAAGGTAAATCAGGAAAATTAACAAGGCTGCCCAAACTTTTTCATATGACTGGTAGTTAGTAGTTTTAGGGTGTATTCACGCCTGGCACATTTAGTCCACTTTAAACGGACCAGAGTTTGTTTGCTTGACCCGAACCAACTACCAGAAAGTTTGTAAAGTAACTAAGTACAAATACTTTGTTACTGTACTAAAGTAGAAATTTTGGTTATCTGTACTTGCGTAATTATTTTTCAGCGTACTTTTTACTTTTACTCATTACATTTTTACACAATTATCTGTACTCACTAGGTTTGGGCATAATCGTATCGTGTGCAATTAATCGTCAGAAAAACATTAATCGATTATTTTTTGGCACATGACGATTAATACGATTAATGCCACCAGGCAGAGTCCACTCGGTGCTCCTCTCCGCTTCAAATATGACCGACATTAAAAAAAAGTTATGTAATTTATCTATCAACACAACTTAAAATTTGATGTACAGCCTGTAGTCTGTAATTTTGGCAATTTGGGGCCGATTTTTATTAAGAGCAAATCTTTCCCACTAAATTGGTCATGTGACCAGGACATAAGRGTGTCCAGGACTCCAGGGGATTAATCGTCAAATTAATCGTTATCGGCTAAATACCACAATTAATCGTGATTAATTTTTTTGCCAGTATTGCCCAAACCTAGTACTCACTACATTTTTTAAAACGTTAAGAAGTAGAAAGTCATTATTCCTGTTTTACTCTGAGTTGTTATTACTTTAAAAAAATCCTATCCTGATAAATAGTGTCTCCTGGATAGAGTGAATTTAATTGTGTTTGGATGAGAAGTATAAATATATACCATTCTGACACACTATTAGCTTGTACACAACCCATCACAGCTGCACGCTGTTAGAAAATATAGTTTTTGGAGAAGTCACCTCCCAATAAATGTTATTTTGGAAAATCTAACTGCTCACTTTTACTCAGTACTTTTACTTTTAATACTTAAGTAGATTTTGTGTTAGAAATTTACTTTTAATACTTAAATACAAAAAATATCAGATACTTTAAGACTTTTACTCAAGTAATATTCTTAGAGAAGACTTTAACTTTTACCAAAGTATTTTTATGATAAGATACTTGTACCTTTAGTCAAGTATCACATTTAGGTACTTTAACAGCYGGAAACATGCACCTGTTTGGACTTCATGAGCTCCATTAAGCACCATGGTAAAAATGAGCCCTTTAATGTTGCTAATGCTATCACTACAAGGACGCTATGAACAATGAGCCTTTGGAGTAACGAGGAGACACTGGACCTCCTCCATATTTGGACAGATGCACACAGAACTCGTCTGTTAGAGAATGTGGTCCTGTTCTCCATGTTGAGTGAAAAAATGAGGGAGCTGGGCTTCGAGCGGTCTCCAGAACAATGCTGCATTAAAGTAAAAACATTTTGGTTAGACCTCCATCTTTAGGGCAACAATCGTCAGCCGCGTGGCTTTGTTTATAAATGATAGTTTGCTTGCAAAAAAGCAGAATGTGAATTCAATCCGAACCAAACAAGTGGATTAAAGCACTTTCCTGGTGTGAGTACACCCTTAAAGAGATCCATGATTAGTTGTAACATTAGATAAACATTTATTTTTACTGTAAATTAAAGACTGTAAAAATACTGTAGGCTGTTTAGTTTTGTAAATTTTTAAAAATATATTTCAACACGGATGGAGCCATTTTATTTACACTCAAAGCATTCTGGGTAAATGATGACGTGGATAGGTCCTCGGTGCGAGGCTGCTAGCGAGCTATATCCACCCTGAAGGTTAATCTTGGACAATATCTGATG
>NW_013953582.1:52744-54105 GCF_001266775.1 Austrofundulus limnaeus
GTGACAAAATATGGAAAAGTTCAAGGGGTATGAATACTTTTGCAAACCACTGTATATAGATACACATTATACTGTTTCATATTTCTTTAACAATCCAACTTTTATCATTTTCCTAAACGTACACAATGATCCTGCATTTTTACATCACTCCCCAAATTATTCCATAGTTTCATTCCTTGAATTAAAGTACACCGTTCCTTCAAATTAGTTCTGAGTTTGAGTTTTACAGACATCTCTGTCCCTTTAAGGTTACAACTCTTTTTTTAACAAAATGTACTTGGATGTTTAAAGGTAATGTGTTTTTGTGGGCTTTATACATAACCTGTAGAATATTATAATCAACCAAGTCAAAGAACTTCAATATTTTCAATTTACAAAATAATGAATTTGATGGGTGACGACWATGTTTCCAGTAATAATTCTCACAGATCTTATCTGTAATAAAACAAACAGGATTTGTAATTGTTCTACACACTTTTCCCCAGACCTCAATACAATAGTGGACCTATTATTGCATTATACAACATTTACAGTGCTTTATCATTAAATAACTTCCTTTATACAGAACAGCAATAGATTTAGCCATATTTGTTCTTAAATAATTTACGTGAGGTCTCCATGTCCAGCAATTAAAGTCATCATGTAAATAAACCAAGTATTACAAAGATCTGTTACCTTTGAATTAATTTTGCTGCCTTTAATCATGAATACAACATATAGAACCCTATGTAATGTAATAAAAGTAGTGATATTAAAACAAAAAAAATAAAAACACATTATGCCTCCTATTTAACACAAGTATTTTTTGACATCTCTGACTTGCCAAATTTTTAAAACAATTTAATTTGAACTATTTCTTAGTTTTATCTTCAACTGCTTGCAGTTGTAACTGCTTTTGGTGTTAACTCCATATTTATTGAAGTATAATATGTAAGATTTAATCCATAAAATCATCCATAAAGTTGGGGGGTAGTACTATACTCGGATAAATATTTTTACTTATGTATTTTAACTGAAATATCGGCTTCATTTAGTCTGGAAATGAGACTGCGTTGTAAAAAGCAGTTGAAACGAGCTTAGCTCTGACACTCCTCCGTACTTCAGAGCGAGATAATAACAGATCCAGGCAGGTGACATGATGTGAAAAAAAAGTGGGGGAAATCAGTCCTGCAGCTCAGTATTGATAACGAACTAATGACGTTAGTGTGTGACCGGGCCGCTCCTGGAACAACAACAAACACATTCTTCTGTAATGGCTGCCGTCTACCGGTTTTCTGAATAAGTTCAAGTACACTTCGCTGCAGCATGCAGAACGGGGCGGTGACAGACCTTTCCGTCAGTCCCATACCTTATATGGAAAT
>NW_013953582.1:54825-56550 GCF_001266775.1 Austrofundulus limnaeus
GCTACAGCTGATATACAGTATATTTGTTGTCAAAATACCTTTTAGTTCATATGTTGTTAAAATAAAATGAACAGTCCAATGATCATTTTACTGATATGTATAAAGACTGCAAAGGCTGAAAAATCTTGAAGTCTGGATGAAATTGGAGGTAGTTTGAGGATTACATTTTTTATGCTTTTTAAGCTAAAAAAAGTGGGGGGGGGTCGTATTACATGAGATCGTATTATACATGAGATCGTATTATACACGAATAAATACAATAACTTCCCTCTGGGATCAATAAAGCATTGTTGAATTGTTCATAGAAATGATTTTACCAGCGTTTAGCCAAGATTCTGAGGTTTCTGTAGATAACACACATCACAACACACAAATAACTTATTGTAATTAAAGTAGAAAACTGAGTTTAATGAATGAAGTGGTGGGTGGGCCCACGGGTCATCAGTTGAACAGCCCTGGTTTAGGCTGCTCCACATGGCTACCACGTGAGATGAGTCAAATCAACACTCTGGGTTTGTTTTTTATGAGGGAATGACTTTATAACATGATATAAATATCAAAAAATCCTGTTATGCATAATACAGCCTCTTAATAAATCTTGAATTAGTTTCTGTACAACTTAATGGTAAATTTAAAATTTATACTAGGAAGAATGTAATTAGAGATATTTCAAGTAGGTATTTTGCCTAGTCAAAATATGACTCATTACATCGGAAAGAGGATTAAGTATAAAAGTGGGATATGGAAATATAGGCAAATATAGTGTTCTGATTAAAACGTTTGCAAAAATTGCATTTTGTCAAAGCATAATAAATAAATGCCTTATAGTTATCAATGTATCATTCTGTCTGAAATATAATCATAAAAATTCTGAAGCACTTTTTTGAGCAGTAGCAGCAAAAAAACTGATTTTGAGCAAAAACGCCTTAAAATTTAGAGATTTTCCCTGTGAGCTAGAAATATTTTTGTTTCTTTCCAGCTGGAAAATCTCAATATTCAAATACTATATAAAGTTTCCTCTTTATAACGACATAAAAATTCCTCATTAAAATGACATAAAATGAGGATTCAGACCAAGTATTTTGTAACCAATAGGACAAATTAAGTCAAATATATAGATTTAATTATGATGTCAGAATGATCCAGGTATCAAAATGTAGCTTTTAAAGCCAAGAATCTGAGAATGTGATGAGGTCATTTTGACCAAATTTGACTTAATCCTCATTTTGATATGATGGGTCACATATAACTGAAGATATCTTAAATAATTAATGTGTGGAATGTGTCGAGGTGAAGCTGGTTTTAATGTTAAAAAGGCTGCCGTACATGAGCTTCTGCATGTTGCTGAAAATGATCTGCTTGACTCTCAAAACAGAAGCTGATCGTTAAATTAGCAAGATGGTCATCAGTGTTGTATAAAGTACCACCAAGTGATACTTGAGTAAAAGTACAAGTATCTTACCAAAAAATTACTTTGGTAAAAGTTAAAGTCTCCTTTAGGAATATTACTTGAGTAAAAGTGTTAAAGTATGTGATATTTGTTGTAGTTAAGTATTAAAAGTCAAAGTACTGATTTAAAATGAGCAGTTAGATTTTCTGTAAACATTTATTAGGAGGTGACCAAAAAAACTCAAAATAACTTTATTTATGTATTTATTTATTTAATGAAATACAAATACTTCTTAAGTACAGTCCTTTGATTTGAATGATTCTGTCCTGCTGGAG
>NW_013953582.1:56640-58175 GCF_001266775.1 Austrofundulus limnaeus
AACTAATACACTATCAGAGTTTTATATATTTATACTTCTCATTCAACCACAGTTAAATTCACTCTATCTAGGAGGCTCAGTTTATATGGATAGTTTTTATTTTTTACAATAACAAGCTGGAACGAAAACAAGCAAAAATTAAATAAAATTAACGACTTTCTACTTCTTGTCCTTTTTTAAAATATGTAAGAAGTAGAAGTAAAACGTGGGCTGAAAAATAATTACTCAAGTAAAGTACAGATACCCAAAAATTCTACTTAAGTACAGAAATTTGTGCAGTAGCCTATTTGTACTTGGTTACTTTACAACTCTGTCTTCCATTAAGTAGAAGTAAAATACAGAGCCCGCGAGGGGCATGGGGGATATTTTTCTTTTGTGTTACCTCGCAATATTGTTTTGTGTTCCCGCGCAAAAGTTTGATTTCTATATGAACTGAATTAAATAAGACTTTTATTTTTGAAATATCCGGTTACAAAAACAGGATGTGTCGCCACAAGTTCGTGAAATTAGCTTTGAAGTTGCGTGGCTGCAGTGCTAAAATATCAGCATATGACATACTTCCATGCGTGGCTGTGATATATTCATTCTGAAGCTGAATTATAGGCTAACTCACTAATGGTGAACATGTGAGCTTGTTAATAAACCGGCAGCACAACAGTGACAAACCACTTTTGCGAAGTAACGCAAAACTTTTGCGTGGGAACGCAAAAGAAAAAAATTCCCCATGTCTCCTTGCGGGCTCAGTAGTAAATAACACCTGACTCTGGTGCAAAAAAAATAGTTGTTGCTTCCATCTCCATCTGTAGAGGAAGAAATCATGATTGATTTCCTGTCTACTTGTTTTGAAATGTGAATTTTCTTTATTTAAAATTTTTTCTATCAAATGGCCAGATTTTCTAATGAACAAAAAGAAACAGTTTACGTGCCTGTTTGGGTACAAATTAGCATTTGACGTTCCTTAGGCAGTGGTATTTGTTGAACCGTGTTGTGTTCACTGAGTGTTATTTGTGTTGATTGAACCCTGCTGTGTAGGAGCGGACAGTGTTGAGTATCTAACCGTGGAAGGCCTCATATCAGCCGTTCAGGAGGGAACCGCCTCCTTCCAGGACAAGATCTGCTCTGGGAAGATGGTGGGTCACTGCACCGCCTGCCTGACAGGGAAATACCCTGTGGAGCTGGAGTGGTGACTCTTCTGACGTCTCAGTCCTGCTGTCTGCACCTGGACCTCGTCCACAGCCGTCCCTCTGCAGCTGGAGTTCAGCTCTGGTATGGGCTGCCGTTTGTAAAGTTACACAGTCAAAAATTACCACCAATATTTTTGTTTTATTTAGCTTTTTATAAGAAAAAAATAACAGATTTATTTTTCAAAGTCAGTTTTTCACCATATGATTCATACATTTATAAATGTCATAGTTTATAAACTAAATATTTAACTTGTGACTTAAATATTTAGCTACCAAGTTAAATATTTAGCTAGCTACCTAAATATTTAGGTTGCAACCTAAATATTTAGGTTGCAACCTAAATATTTAGGT
>NW_013953582.1:58422-59752 GCF_001266775.1 Austrofundulus limnaeus
ACCTAAATATTTAGGTTGCAACCTAAATATTTAGGTTGCAACCTAAATATTTAGGTAGCTAGCTAAATATTTAAGTTTCAAGCTAATATTTAGTTCAAAACTAAATATTTAAAGTCACAAGTTAAATTTTTAGCTTAACTGTTTAATTTGTAAACTATGACATTTATAAATGTATGAATCACATGGTGAAAAACTGACTTTGAAAATAAACCTGTTGTTTTTTTCTTATAAAAGGCTAAATAAAACAAAAATATTGGTGGTAATTTTTTACTGTACCTTTACAAACGGCCCACACTCTGGGCCTTTGTGAGCTGCAGTGGCTGGATGACACCACAGGAGCACATACTGTCATCTCCAAACTAATGTTGAAAACTTYTTCTCTTGTTTTACAACCAACAGCATTAAGTCCACAAACCAAGTGACCAAAGAGTGAAAAAAACTTTATTTTACTTCAAATAAACCAACATGCTGTACTTCTGTCTTTTTGAATTCTTCAAACTTTGTGTTGTAATAAACAAAACATCTTGACAAGATGAGCTCTACATTTATTTCACTGTAAATCTGCACATGTGCTAACTGTAAGAATGATAGAACAAAAGCATAAAGTAGCATATTTAGAACAAACTGTCTGCAGATACAGGCAGCTTTAAAAACAAAGAGTAAAATATATCTGTTCATTACATTTACAAATGTTGTACTTTTTAACTAATTTTCCAGGATTGTTAGGTGACAGCCGGGATGTACTCACTGATGATTTCATTTCATCCTGAGTATTCTCACATCAATCTCCTGTGAAAAGAAGCAGAAAATTAATTGATTATTCAGAAATGAATGAGAGCTACACTCCCTGCTGACAGGATTAGAGCTCAGCTTCTTTTTCTTTGCTGTTCAAACATTAGTTTGTCAAAAGATCAGAGGATCATCATGAAGGTGTTTACATCTGGATCAGACACAACTTACTTTTAGAGTATTTTTATCATTTTAAATCAAAATGAGGGAAAACATACAACTTCAGATGTACGTGAATTTACTCAACCAAGTCCTGTCAACTGGTTTAAACCTAGTAGAGTAACTATGAAGCAATAAACATATTTTCTTTCAAGTAAAATATGTTTATTGTTCAGTTTACCTAACTTGGTTTAGTGGAACCAAGTTTGATTCTGTAAATTCAAGTTTATTTCTCAGAGATTACTTTTACTTTTATGTGTTTTTGTGAACAGTTTTATAACTTTCACTTAAGTACTTTTCTCATCAGTGAATTTTATTTTTACCAAAGTCATTTTCTGTTCAGGTATTTTTACTCTTTTTAAAAGTATTTTATATACAGTAC
>NW_013953582.1:61496-63655 GCF_001266775.1 Austrofundulus limnaeus
GTATAGTGTACGATAAACTTAGTTAAGTATATCTCAGATAAGTACATACAAAGTAAACTGTAAGTATACTCTTTTTTTGTTTAGTTCAGAATTAGTACACTTAAAGTAAGTTACATAAACTAGTTTTTGCTAAGGGTTTTACAGCGGGAGGAGGAAATTTTGAGGATTTATTCTCTCTATACATGTTTTAAAACGCTAGAATTTCTTCATTATATTTTGAACTCCTGCTCAGTTGTCTCGGCACTCGCAGCCCTGATCACACAGGCGCAATGATGTAATGATGATAGAGGCTAAATTTCCACCGTAGGCCAACTTCATACCGTTTCTACCGTCTACCGCAAATACCGCGCAGCCCTACTACAAATATATACAGACCTGAAACTAAAAGCTGTCTCTTGTCYCATCTTTTGATGTCCAAAGCAAAGGAACAGAACTGTCCTCCCTGTTCCTGACTGCAGAGAAATGAGAGGCGGAGCTTACCCAGACTAGAGTGGTCCTCCTCAGATCTGTGCTTGGGGCCAGCTCATCCAGGCGTCCTGCTGGGCTCGGTGTTTACCGGGGCTGGAGGTGAAGGCCCCGTGACGCAGCTGCACCTCTGACAGACATCGTCTCACCGCCTCTCTCTTGTGGCGTTTGGACTGAGGGTAGCTGTCGGAGCCCGTCTCCCTGTGACGTTTCCACAGGACGGAGCGGTGGGGCGACAGGGCCAGAGCTGCCAGAGACGAGGACGAATGGCCTCGGCTCACCTCAGAGTTTCTGGCGCAGAGACGGCAGGGGAGGCTGTTAAAGAGAACGGACTTATTCTGACACACAAGCTTGTGGTAAAGCTTCACAAACTCCTCGTCGACTTTCTTCGGCGAGTAGGAAACAGGGCGGGAGAGGGAGTCGTCGAAGGATAGGTGGCGTCTGAGCCGGGGGCGTCCGTCTGCTCTCGGGGCCGGCTGTGGTTGGGGGGATTGGGGGTAAAGCATCCTTAACTGCACTACAGGCCTCTTTGGAGAGGAAGGCAGMGACTCAGACGGTGATCTTGGCCTTGCTGGCCCTCTAGAACTGTGCTCCAGGGAATATCCTTGGAGGCCTCTTGAAAAGGCTTGAGGTGATCTACTGAAGGCGCTCATCGTTCTCGTCTTGAAAGGACTCTGCCAGATGGGCGAGCCGTAGACCACGTGTCTCTTGGTTGCAGCTGGAGACTCTCTTGAACACGTGGACGACTCTGCTGAGCTGTAAGGCACTGATGGTGTTGGTAGATTAAAGAATGAATTAAAGTCTTTGGATGATCGAAAACTGCCACGAGAAGGTTGTGAAGGACCATCGGTGTTTCTGGAAACGTGCTTACAGGGGGACACGTCAAACACAAAGGTCTTATTCAGGGGGATCTCTCTGGGGTTTGAGGTCTCAAAGAAGTTTATCACAGGGAGTGAGCGTGTAATGGGCGGGGTCTCCTTTACAGGTGATGCTTTCTTTGCCTGACCATCATGCAGACTGGTTACTGTCTGCAGGACCTGATGAGGGATGGTTTCCAGCCTTCTTACAGGACCACTGGGGCTCTCCTTCAGCTGCAGCTTGCTGGACAGCGTGGCTTTTGGGTTTCTGTCGGTGTGTGTCAGTGTAACATTGAAGGTGTTGCCTCGTCTGGACTGCTGTCGCCACCTTTGGTACCTCCTCAGCACCGAGTTGGCAGCGTCCGAGACGTGCTGCCGATGACAGGCTCTCTTGATTCGGCTGACCATGCTCGGGTAGAGCTCCAGCAAGGAGCTGCCGTGGCTGCTCAGAGACATCTGCAGCTCTTCGTCTTGCTCTTCCTCTGACAAGTTCCTGGAGCTCTCCTCCAACGAGCTCAGAATGACCTCTGTGAGGTGCAGAGARGAAAAACTGATTTGATTTTTATTCCCCTTCAAATTTGTCAAAACGTACCAACACCTTCGATGTTCTTACCGTGGTCGTCTACCGCACATGAACTGGTAGAGTTACAAGTCCCGTCAACACTATCAGTGTATGTGAAGTCCAACTGYTGGGGAAATTGCAGAGAAAATCAGACGTCACTATTATGAGAATAGCATTCTTTCAAAGGAATACACCAGAGATTCTTAACCTATGGGCCTTGGGCCGCGAGCGCCACCTTGAGGGCCTCAAAAGAACAACAGTTTTTAACTTTGGGC
>NW_013953582.1:67025-68746 GCF_001266775.1 Austrofundulus limnaeus
TATAAATATAATAATATATAAAATCGTGTTGCTCCTCGTTGGCAGTAATAACACGACGTGAACAGTAGATGGCGACAAAACAAACATTCAAAGAGAAAAATAAAACATTTTTTGCTAAAACTAGATTTCAACACTATTTAAAAAATGTTACTTATTGATTTTCTGCTGCTCTTGATTATCATTTAAACTTATTTGATGATTCAGCGCAGCTCATTAACGTCTATACACAATGCTATGATTTAATAATAGTTTTACTGAAAAAAAATTGTTTTTGTTACTTACTTGTAATTTTTACATCATTGAGGTCCACCTCCATCCCTCCGTCTTCATGCTTAAGTTTTGAATACTGTTGGGAAAAAAACAACAGATGTAAGTAAACTGTTAACTATCTGCACGGATCGTGTAGGAAGCTAAAGCTAAGCTAACAGTTGCTAACTCCGTGGCTGCGTGTTTAATTTGACGAACCTTTTCTACAATTCGATCCAACGACGTTTTAAATTTTAAGCCATTTTCATTCATTTGTGCATTTAAACTATGCGCCATGTTTTATATTAAAATGAGAGTTTTTCTTCTGGGTGATGATGATGAGAACAATTAAAACAGGCGCTTCTAGTTTGAGTCTGTCTTTTAAAAAATGGCGTAATACGATTGCCCAATGGAAACGTGAGGCGTTCAATTTCAACTCGTAAATTACAGACACCACCTACTCTACTATTAAGTCAAAGGCAGAGTGAAAACAAAAAAGTGAGAGTGATTAAAACAATAACTCGTAAGGTTTTTATATAAAGTAATACAAAACTAAACCACACATTTAAGATGTGTTTGCATCATTGTAATAAACTTTATGAGTAGTCAAGATTCTAAATCCCCATGTTCCTGAGTTTTTAAGAAGACCAAAAAYGCAACATTGCTGGGGACGTAATTTTCAACCGTTACGTCATCAGTGTGCGACAATCAGGAATCCCCAGCAAAAACAAAGCAAYATTATGAGATGATTCGAGTTAAAGAAAGATAGAAATGAATTCGTGTGTTTCCGGACAGTACGGGCACTGAAGGAGAACCAGCTGGTGGTGGTCAGTGAACGCCTCATGGCTGCCCGGACGCTTCAGGAGCTGGTGGCCGCCGCCGCCTCCCTGCACCCGGACAGAACGGCGGTGATGTTTGACAGCGGCTCGGGCCTGCAGGGCTCCAAGGACCCGGTGTGTCTGTCGTACAGAGAWCTGACTCGGCTCGCAGAGAAGCTCTCTGGTGTTTTACTGAAGAACGGTTCCCCCAGAAGAGGGCTCATCGGTCTGTATTGCACTGAGGACCTGTTCGTACCAGTGTGGATTCTGGGGTCAGTTCGGACCGGCGGTCATGCAGTTTTTGCCTCTACAGGAGATAAAGTGTGATCTGTTGTTTCAGGATCCTGCAGAGTTCTTCAGGATATGTCCCCCTGGACCCTGAAGCTCCTGGACCTCTGACAGGCCGAGTCATGAGTCAGTGTGGCCTCCGGCTGTGCGCAGTGAAAAGTGACCTCGTGCAGGTTTTATTTTAGTTTATTTTATTTGTTTTAATTTGTAGCTCATTTGCACCCCGTGTGTCTGTTGGTGCCCAAGAAGCAGGGCTGTATTTACTAGGGCTGCAACGATACAGAAAATTCACGATTCGGTTCGATACTTTAGTCTCACGGTTCGATATTTTTTCGATACAAAAAGAGAAATGTCCATGCCCCTTTTAAC
>NW_013953582.1:75301-76644 GCF_001266775.1 Austrofundulus limnaeus
AATCAAACACAGATCCACAGATTTATGTTTCACTTTGGTGAAGTTTCCCTTCTGGATGTAACAGAGTTGATGCAATCCAATCTGTGGATCTGTGTTTGATTACTCTGCCTGGCTTTCTCAAGGACCAGGATGTGACACAAAAATCTGAATTATGGAACTGAAAGTGAAAGTAGTCAAACTGAATTTTTAATAAACCAAAATACAGTTTCAAAGTAAATTAATTCAGTTTCAAACCATTAAATTCAGTTTCAAACCATTAAATTCAGTTTCAAACCATTAAATTCAGTTTCAAACCATTAAATTCAATTTCAAATTCTGCACATTCAGATTCAATCGGTGCGGTTCAGATTTATCTCGTATACAACTGGACTGTGTGCCATCTGTGAGTTTGTTTTTTATTCTCCATGAAGCGTTTCCAGGCGTCTCTCAGCAGATCTGTGTCTGTGGAGGTCTGCACTCAGCTGCCTGAGTTTAGACTCACCTTGATGCGGATCGAGCCTCTGGCAGTCTCTGAGGGGGGACCTGGACCTGAGCCAGCAGGTGGTCCACCTGGTCAGAGAGACTGGGCATATGTGCTCCACACATCTGGAACAACTGGTCCTCCGAAGACTGTGAGGGTCCCACATGAGTGTATTCTCCCCAACATCCTGCACCTGAGGTGGGTCCGGGTGGGTCCGGGTTTGTTCGGTTCCTGTTCCTGAGCTTACGTCTGTGCTCTCTGCTCAGATCTTTGTTTCAGATCAGCTCTGATGATGTGCTGTTTCTGGCTTCACCCTTGACCTTCGACCCGTCGGTGGTGGACATCTTTCTGGCCCTGTCCTCTGGGGCTCAGCTGCTGATCGTCCCCGCCTTGATGAAGAGACGCCCCGGTGGTCTGGCCCAGCTGCTGTTCAGAGACCACCGAGTCACGGTCCTTCAGGCAGGTGACTCATTCAGCTCTGCCTCATTCTTACCATGTTTTCTCCGACCACTGGACATGATGATTTCATCTGTCTGTCTGTTAGCAAAATATCTTATGAACCACTGGGTGACTTGTAGAAAGTAATCATCAGATCGATGTAGCCTACATAGTTTAAGATGGCTGACCTCAGAAAGATGGCTTTAACTGTGTCAGTTTTACAGATGTGGATCTAAAATCAGGTTTGCTTTGAGCTGAGATCCACTAGAGGTGTAAGAAAATATCGATACACTGAAATATCGCGATATTTCATTTCCCGATACTGTATCGATATTCTAAAGCCCTGTATCGATTTTTTATTAAAGTTTAAAATGTCAACTTGTGTATTGGCAAGAATTTGGCGATATGATACATATCATGACAGAGGGGTCACGATACGATATAT
>NW_013953582.1:79820-81457 GCF_001266775.1 Austrofundulus limnaeus
GCCCTCTGTGGCCCAAAGTTAAAAACTGTTGTTCTTTTGAGGGCCTCAAGGTGGCGCTCACGGCCCATGGGTTAAGAATCTCTGACTTAGGAAACGTCTGAAGATCAGCTGACAGCTCCAAAAAAATAAATAGAAAATCTGTTCCTTTTTTTTCCCTTAACTTTTCTCTGCAGGCTATTTTTTGATGCAGAACAAAACAAAACCCAGGCAAACTAAGTAACAAAAGGAACCTTGTGACATAAACTTTTTTAAAAGTAAAAATAGAAATGATCCCACTGTGAGACAATGGATCATCAGAGGGATTTCCATCTGTTATTGAAAGCTCAGAACAAAAAAATGACCCATATTCACACTAGTAGCCTATAGAACAAAAACTACAAGTGATAAAAGGCAAAGGCTGATTTTATTAAATGAAGGAGATAAATTTACCACAGGTCATTTAGTATTTTTTTTTTCATCTTGAAAATTTCTCCTATATTATTAAGGTTAAGACACTTTTTTTTCCAGCCAACCTAAAATAATTGGTATTCCACTAGTAGCCTATAGAACAAAAACTACAAGTGATAAAAGGCAAAGGCTGATTTTATTAAATAAAGGAGATAAATTTACCACAGGTCATTTAGTATTTTTTTTTTTATCTTGAAAATTTCTCCTATATTATTAAGGTTAAGACACTTTTTTTTCCAGCCAACCTAAAATAATTGGTATTCCACCTACACACCAGCAAAAAGCAAGTTAGTAAGAGAAGTAGCGACGTAAACAAGTCCATCATTTTAATTTTGTCAAAAAGGCTGGCTTGAATACTGTAAGACACTAATATATTTGAGTGTTGTTATCTGATTGTAGACATAAATAATTAAATTAGACCACCGAGGACCCTGAATTGTCTAAATGCCACTGTGTTACAGAAACAAACAAAAAAAAAAGTGGCTGGTAAAAAGTTTGAGTGGCCGGTACAAAACTTTTTCTACCAGCCACTGTGGCTGGTGGGGACAATTTTTTWCTTTCCGCCCCTGGTGGGTGGTCTTTGATCAGTCCATGTCTCCGCAGGTCACACCCACTCTGCTGCTGAGTTTCAGTCATCGTGTCCTGACGCAGGACGTGCTGTCCTCCAGCTCCTCCCTGCGGGTCTTGGCTCTGGGTGGAGAAGTCTGTCCTCCGCCTGCCCTGCTGAGCAGCTGGAGACACGAGGAGAACAAAACCTGCATCTACAACATCTAYGGCATCACCGAGGTGTCCTGCTGGGCCAGTGCCTTCAGGATCCCAGAGACCCTGCTGCGCCGCGGCCCCCTGTGAGYGTTTGAAGAGGTTTGTTGGTTATTTGAAGCGTGCTGCAGAGATTAAAGCTGAGCTCGTCCTGCAGCGCGCCGTCCTCCGTGCCTCTGGGACAGCCTCTGATGGACACCGTGTTGGAAGTGAGRGACGAGCAGGGCGGCGTGGTCACACAGGGGGAAGGACAGCTGTTCATAGGTCAGTACGAGCCGAGGGCTAAAACACACGGACCTCCGGTTAAAGAGTAACTTAMCCCAAAATTAACTTTTTTTAGCTGATAAACTGTCTAGAATGTGTCTAAAATGTTATATAGTACGGTTTCTGTGCTAATTTTGATGTTTTTGTGTGTATTTGTTCAAATCTGT
>NW_013953582.1:88099-90383 GCF_001266775.1 Austrofundulus limnaeus
AGAGAGACAGTGGGTATATTGGACATGTCCATGAGAGAGACAGTGGGTTTATTGGAAATGTCCATGGGAGGGACAGTGGGTGTATTGGACATGTCCATGAGAGGGACAGTGGGTATATTGGACATGTCCATTGGAGGGACAGTGGGTGTATTGGACATGTCCATGAGAGAGACAGTGGGTATATTGGACATGTCCATGAGAGAGACAGTGGGTTTATTGGAAATGTCCATGGGAGGGACAGTGGGTGTATTGGACCATGGGAGGGACAGTGAGTGTATTGGACACACCTAGAGGAGGGACAGTGGTTTATTGGACATGTCCATGGGAGGGACAGTGGGTTTATTGGACATGTCCATGAGAGGGACAGTGGGTATATTGGACATGTCCATTGGAGGGACAGTGGGTGTATTGGACATGTCCATGAGAGGGACAGTGGGTATATTGGACATGTCCATTGGAGGGACAGTGGGTGTATTGGACATGTCCATGAGAGGGACAGTGGGTATATTGACGGAAGGCTAATAAAGGTGCAGCTGCCAGGGAAAAAGACGAAGAGGAGACACGGATGCAGTTTGAAAGGACATGGAGGTAGGACACAGAAGCCAGTGGACACATGAATGAAGGAGGACATGTATGTCAAACAGGACAAAAACAGAACTCCAGAATGGACGTCCAACAGATTCAGCTGATATTCGGCTGGTTTGTTTTTCAAACTGTCCATCCTTTGTTGTTTGTCTTTCTGCAGGCAAAGTGGACATGGAGGGACTGATTAGAATATACAGAAGACAGAGAGACAGTCAAATGTCTTTACAGGGAGACAGAAACCTGAAATGTGTCCTCCAGGACCTGTGGCAGGTAATAATCTGATGTAATCTGATGAAATCCTCACRTAAGACTTGTCCAACAGTTGGACTCTTCTTTCAACAGGACACATTATGTCTCCCCRAAGACTCAACCATCAACCAGCATTCTAACTTCCTGTCCAGTGGCGGGGACTCTCTGAAGGCGGTGCGTCTCTGCGAGGACATCCTCACTGCTGTAGGGGCRTCCTCTCCAAGTCTCCTGGGACTTCTGCTTGAGGGGACCTTCTCAGACGTGCTGAACCATCTGGGACAGCTGCTGTCTCTGCAGGACCGTCCCTCATCAGCAGCAGAGACAAAGAAGCGTCCTGCCGACCCTCCTCCTGCGACTCAGGGAAAGAAGGAGCGCAGGTCAGCTGAGAGGACGCAGGAGGACGAGGACGAGAGGCATGTGGTTAAAGTAGTGAGACGAGGAGGACAGGTGATGGACATCAGGACCACAGACGGGTCTAAATGTCTCCAGGGAGACAAACATAGAAGACTAAACATCAGCAGTGATGTAAGGCTCAGTCTCAGCTGGTCTTCAGACACCGGCAGGTGTGTGGACGCCTCCCCGGTCCTTTTGATCCGAGACGAAGCCGAAGCATCGGTGTTCATCGGCTCCCACTCCCACAGGATGCAGGCCGTGGACCTGCTCACCGGAACCCTCCTGTGGGAGCAGGTCCTCAGGGACAGGATCGAGTCCTCGGCCGCTGTGTCTCGCTGTGGAACCCTGGTGGTTGTAGGTCAGCATCACTGTGTTAGCAAWATATCTCCTGATCCACTGCACACGTGCAAAATCCTTTGATGGGACTGAAATGTATTCAGATTAAATAATCTGAATGTATGGTTTACATGGGCACAATCTGATCACGACAAGTGTCTACATGCACGTCGTTCGGATTATCAATCGGCATAAACCACCTTTCTCATTCCAATTACAAATTCATTTAGATCGAGTTGAATCGGGTCAGAATAATCTGAATGGGGTGTTTACATGACGCGTTTTTATTCTGAATGGCTGTTTAATCTGATTACTTATGTCCATGCAAACGTAGCTTTTCAGGTACTGACTGTAACCAACACTAAAGGCTCCTGCATGCTGCTGCCAAAATCGTGCCGAACTGTCGCAGTTTTATGACGAAAATTGTGTCACTTCTGTTCGCATTGCCGACTTTTCGGCACTTCTTGTTGCAACCCGCGGGTCGAACTTTTCACCGCCCTGCACATTATAACACATACGAACTATATGGGATCTATATTGGTTAGAAGTTCGTTGGAGTGTTTGTTTGTGCTGAAAGCGCTCAGACGCTGCATTTGCTTCAACCACTCGCTTCAAAAAAAGAAAGAAAGAAAAAGAAAAAAGCGATCCCTTCCAGAGCTGACTGTTGTACCAGGAAGCAGTGATTTATAAAGATAGTCAAACGGCCAAAAACTCATAAAAG
>NW_013953582.1:90394-92079 GCF_001266775.1 Austrofundulus limnaeus
GGAATCTGACTGATAAAAACTTTGGAGCTTAATCCGGGACCAGTTTGTGGATAAACAACGTCGAGAGAGCCGCGGACTTATGTTTTTCCGCATTACACTCCCCCCGGGAAGGAATCCCATGCAGTGACGTATGCTGCAGCRGGAGGGGGTTTCCCCAGGAGCTCGGTTCAGGGTGTCTCAGGAACTATGAAAGGTCTGTGCGAAAACGAACGCYGAACAACCACGTGACGGCGYGTCGACTGGTCGGCTGCCGAGCGACCATACTGCAGRCTTTACARGTTTTCAGCTGTTAGGAGCTGAGAGTCGTTCTCATCCCACCCTCAGTCTGATGGTTTCTCCTCAGAAGGGTCTGAAACTGTGCGGTCACATTCTCAGTGCTCGGCCTGAAGTTTGAAGTTGGCTCTTTGTTCRTTTCAGGTTGTTACGACGGTGGTGTGTATTTCTTATGTGCCAAAACCGGAGAGATCCAGTGGTTGTTTCAGACGGGGGACGCAGTGAAGAGCTGCCCTGCTGTGGACCCTCAGATTGGACTGGTGTCGGTGGGCTCCCATGACGGACACGTGTACGCCCTCAACCCTCAGGTGAGCGTCAGATGACCCAGAAGATCTTGGAGAAGCAGAAAACTACAGTGTGTGTGTGTGTGTGTTGCAGAGCCAGCAGTGTGTTTGGAAACATCACTGTGGCGGAGCTGTGTTTTCTTCTCCACACCTCCAAGCCTCACGGCGGCGGCTCTATGTGGCGTCTCTCGGAGGACACCTGCTGTGTCTCCACCAGGTGAGGAGGACAGCTGAGATCTGGACATTGAAGGAACGCATCTTTCAAATCAAAGTTTTAAACAAATATCTTGTAACGTCAGTGTAGGTCAACACCCCCTGCCCCTCCCACACACACATCTCTGCTTGTGTGGATTATACACACAAACCTGTTTAACTTTGACAAAACTTTACGTTCTTCGTCTCACTGCTACAGCTGAGCCCTGCTAATAACTGAGCTCTACCTGGTATTTCCTGCATAGAAACAGCATTTTTAACATGTCCTCTTATAAACACTGAAAAGTACTAAGTGTACGACTGACTGAATGTGAAATAAGTAATACAGAAATACTATTAAAAGTACAAAAGAGTTTTACTCACTGAGTTGTGGTGAGTACCTGCTGTCTTGAATTCTAAACTCTCCCACTTCCCAAATGGGAGTTCCCAATGGAGATGTGTTCTAGTTTAAATTTACAACTTGTCAATGGGAAATTCCCACTTCCCAGTACCAACTAGGCTGTAGCAGAAGTAGCTGTGGAAAATTCAGAGAAATGGAGATTTTACACAGTGAATAGCTTATTTGCCATTGCCACGGTCATTAATGACGTATTTCTGTTAAAATTCCAGCCACGCTCCTCCCTTCCACTTCCTGTTTACTGCCTATGTTTTTAGCATTAGCTCCTTGTACTCGTCCGTGAAAAAGTCACAAAAGTTAAAGCATCTGTGAGCTAATGGTATAAAATGTGAGTTCTGTTGTGTGCCGTTGTGTCAACTAAGCAGTAGGTACAATAGAGTATTTAGTTTTTATCAATTTTCCTTTAGATGAGGAGTAAAGGGGACAGCAGTGGATCATAGTAATACAGGGAAAACTTAGCTATAAAAGCTCACGCTCGTGTTTGTAATAAGCATTTCTAACCTGAGGATATTCAAGAG
>NW_013953582.1:98585-99644 GCF_001266775.1 Austrofundulus limnaeus
TTTGGTACGGCACTACTCTGAACACTGTTAGATTGTTGAGCTGCATAAGCAGGGCCTCTCACCGGGCTGCTGTAGGAACATGGTGGTGTCGACCCGTGCCCATGTAGATATAAACAGYTTATTCTAATGTAAAAATAATGCAACAACTTCTTAGTGATAAGATGTTTTTAATCATTTTTCTTAGTGATGATATTAAAGTCTGCTAAAAGATTCACCTGAATGCAGAGATGGAGACTCGTGACTCAGACTTAGACTTGTCGCACTTACTGTAAATCCCTACAGTTAGAAACTTTAGACTTGACTTGGACTCGTGGTTTGAGACTCGTGAACAATGCAAGTCTTTTCACTGCCCGGCTCACGATGCTTACTCCCTCAATACACATCCATGCTCCGCTTCACCTCACCTGAGAATGGGAGGGGCCAGTACCATCCAATGTTAATGACTCTACGTGATGAACAGAGCTTCAGCATGGCAGGTGTGTTGCAGTAGGTCTTTATTCAACGCCATGACAAGAAACTGGCAAAATGCCAAGTGTGTGGAGTCCAAATCCAAAATTTGTTTTTGTGATGACTTGTGCAGCCCCATTACTTTAAGGATTCTGGTTAATCATCTTCACTGACATGTTTTTATGGATTTAATAATGTTTTTTCTGGTATTTTATTGTAAAATCAGCAGCAGACTTGTTGGATTTGTTCATTGTCAATAAAAAGATATACCTTATTTATTTGAGTATAATATGTCAAATTTAATGCATGAAATCATCCATAAAGTTGGGGGGTAGTACTATACTTGGATAAATATTTTTAGTTATGTATTTTAACCGTTATATCGGCAAAATGCGTGAGTCCAGAAATGAGACCACGTTGTAAAAAGCAGTTGAAAAGAGCTCACCTCTGACACTCCTCCGTGCTTCAGAGCGAAAGAGTAACAGATCCATCAGGCGACATGATATGAAAAAAAAGGGGGAAAAAGCAGTCCTGCACCTTAATAATGATAACGAACTAATGACATTAGTGTGTGACCGAGCCGCTCCTGGAACAACAACAAACACATGTTCG
>NW_013953582.1:100969-104089 GCF_001266775.1 Austrofundulus limnaeus
CACAGGCACTTTAAGGTTTCATCTACAGCAAGCTGGGGTTGAGAACTCACTGTGGGTCCTAAAACAACAAATTTCGGGTCATTAGAGGATTTCCAGAAATTAAATTAAGTTTAAAACTGACTGCTAAGAATGGGTTTTTTTGCTATATTTGAGAAAAAGGCAGTTAAATATGAATAAAACAATTGGTCTTTTAGCAATTTTTGAATAATTTAATGAAAAATACTTTGATTCATGAGTTTTTGCCACAGTTTAAATTTTTTTTGTCATTTGTGTTTATTGTGAAATTGGTTTTAAAATTGATTTCATTTGGCATTAAAAAGTCTTAAAATGTCTTAAATTTAACTTGCCTTAACTGTAGGAACCCTGTCAGATTAAGTGTCTACATGCACGTCGTTCGGATTATCAATCGGCATAAACCACCTCTCTCATTCCGATTACAAATTCATTCAGATCGAGCTGAATCGGGTCAGAATAATCTAAATGGGGTGTTTACATGATGCATTTTTATTCTGAATGGCCATTTGATCCGATTAATTATGTCCATGTAAACACAGCTAGTGTTTCTTCAAATCCGGTTGACCTCAGAAGGTCATCAGCTGTAAAGGTTTGTGTGATGACTCTAAAATCTGTCCTCTGGTTCATGACATATTTTGCTAACAGACTGATGTGAGGTTTTTGTGTGTTTTCCAGGACAGTGGAGACGTCCTGTGGTCCTACAGCAGAGGAACGCCGTTCTTCTCCTCACCAAACTCCTCCCACGGACACGTCGTGGTCGGCTCAGTGGATGGACACGTCTGCTGCTTCAGTGACTCGGGTCAACTGGTCAGACTTGATCTTTATTAAAAACGTGTTTAATCTGATTTTCTGAGCTGTGAACCAGCTGTGTTCCTCTGCAGCTGTGGCAGTTTCTAACGGAGGGGCCGGTCTTCTCCTCTCCAAGCGTCGACGCAGAGCGGCAGAGGTTCCTGTGTGGATCACACGACGGGCGGCTCTACTGCCTGAACTCTGCTGACGGCTCTTTACTTTGGACTCTGCAGACCACGGGGAAGGTGTTCTCCACTCCATGTGTCTTCGATGGCTCAGCTGTAGGCAGGAGGGGGTCTCTGGTGGGCGTGGCCTCCACTGACGGGACAGTCTGGATCCTGGACGCAGAAGATGGACGGACTCTGACCTCACATACTTTACCTGGAGAGGTGTTTTCATCCCCAGTGGTCTGGAAACAGTTCCTTGTAATTGGGTGCCGTGATGATTATTTATATTGTCTAAACTTGGCTGTTAAAGAGTAAATTTAGACAAATTAAATGTGCTTTTACATGATGTGATTACCATATTTATTCATGTATGATACGATCTCATGTATAATACGACCCCCACTTTTTTTTTTAGCTTAGAAAGCATTAAAAATTTAATCCTCAAACTACCTCCAATTTCATACAGACTTCAAGATTTTTCAGCCTTTGCAGTCTTTATACGTATCAGTAAAATGACCACTGGACTGTTCATTTTATTTTAACAACATATGTACTAAAAGGTATTTTGACAACAAATATATATCAGCTGTAGCAGCATCATATGAATTCTGGCATTTTACACATAGTCCACCAGGAGGCGCCAACACAAAAGTCAGAGACTTCACATGAGATTTGGACCATCTTGTGGGGGGAAAGCAGATTACTTCCTACTCACGAGCGCCCCCTCTGGTGGGGAAACTTTTTTAAGGGATACAAAGTTTTTCAGAGCACCGGTAGACGGCAGCCATTACAGACGAACATGTGTTTGTTGTTGTTCCAGGAGCGGCCCGGTCACACGCTAATGTCATTAGTTTATTACTGAGCTGCAGGACTGATTTTTCCACCCTTTTTTTTCACATCATGTCACCTGCTTGGATCTGTTATCTCGCTCTGAAGCACGGAGGAGTGTCACAGGTGAGCTCATTTCAACTGCTTTTTACAACGCGGTCTTATTTCCAGACTCAATAATTTCGTGAATGAAGCCAATATTTCAGTTAAAATACATAAGTAAAAATATTTATCAGCGTATAATACTACCCCCCAACTTTATGGATGATTTTATGGATTAAATTTTATGTATTTTACTTGAATAAATACTGTATATAAAAAAAAACTTTTATGAGACACTCTGTGGTTCAGACATCAGTATTTAATTTACAATATAACATTTTTATTTAAGAACTTTCCAACGAATATTCCTTTAGTGGGACAAAGAAGTGCAAATAATAGCAAACATTTTGTAACATTTAACACTGAGTACACTACACTATGTGCACAACCAAAGTTTCAAAACCAAGTGACTCAGCTGATGGAGCTGCAGTAACTTCCAGACAGTAAAGTTTACAGTGAAGTGCGGGAAGAATGGAGRGTTTATCAGGTGCTAATGTTGCAAAAGATGTTGCAGTACAGGGCAGGGTTACTCAAAGCCCACATTTCAGGGGCCTAGCCTTTTTTGGGGGGCGGGGGGGGTTAATGGCAGCCCGGATGGAAGTCATGCCGACTGTTGAGTAGTCCTGGTGTAGTTTTTGTGAGGAGGTGATGATATTAATCTACAAACACAAGTGTTACTGGAAGAATCTGCAGAACCTCCAGTTCTGGATTTTACTGATCAGGAACATAATTTCCAGGTTCTAAAATAATTCAAATCAAACCTCGTGCACAAAACACAAACACGTGCATTCAAAATCAAACTAATGGGAAAGCTGAGTTCACCTTTTCTACCAGGAACTCTCAGAACATTTATCTGATCAGGATCAGTCTGATCACCTCAAGAGCTGTATAACTGCGCAGGTAGGCTTTTTCTTTTTGGTTTTATAGTTAATGACATGCATCAATCAGCTGTTTTTGTACCATTGAGGATAGATTTACATAATTTTAGAACCTGATAAAGGCCAGGGGTCTCATTTATAAAGGATTGCATGGAAACCATACTAAAAGTGAACGTACGGCCAAAAGGCGGAAATGGTGTACTCCAAAAAAATTTTTTACATTTATAAAACCATGCGTACGCACATTTCTGCGCATCTTTCATTTATAAATCACAGCCACACGTCAGAGTTTGCGCACGAGGTCCCACCTCAGGTTCTACCCTCTACACGCCCACACTCAA
>NW_013953582.1:104984-107278 GCF_001266775.1 Austrofundulus limnaeus
CATGGGTCAGAGCTGTGAGGCACCGCACATTTTCACGTCAAGTTTGGATTTTATAAATCACAACCTTGGCGTAAAAAGTGGCGAACGCAAGTTTCTGGGCTCAAATTGTGCGTACGCAAGTTTTATAAATCCGACCCCTGACCTTTTTATTATGTTGATTATGTAAAAGCTTAGAATCAACAGAAAGGAGGTCACAGCAAACAGTTGCCTGACTCCAAGAAGAGAAAAAAGACCGTCAGTCAGGATGTTGAGCTTCAGTGGTTTGACTTTAAATCCACCCAAACTCTGTGATGATGAAGATGATAATTCTGTATCAAACTGTCCAACAGCTTCTCCATCACAGTCWTCACGGACACAGTGAGAGTTCTTCAGCGAAGGTTTCAGTCTTGACATTGAAAAAAGATTTTTTTTGTACACAGACAAGGCTCGGAGAAAAGATGCAGTTAAGATGGATGTAGCTAAATCTGCTTCTGTACATGATGCAGAGAAAACATAAAACATGGTCAGTGTGTGACACCGATAACACGGCCTATACATAATGCAGAGTAAGGTCTGTACATGACACAGAAAATGACAGTCTGTACATGATGCAGACAACACGTAACACATTTTGTACATGATGTAGAGAACACGTATCATGGTCTTTAAGTGATGCATAGAACAAGTGTGTAATGTTTTGTATGTGATACAGAGAACACAGTCTGTATTTACTGCAGCCCTATTCACATGGGATAAGAATTATCTGGGGACACCATGTAATAAATAAATTACTCCCCGATGTCTGTGTTTTATGTGACGCTTTCGCACGGGATAACCGAAGCCTGAGATTTTCCTAAACTTTACAGACATCTCCCGAATGTGATATTGAAGTCTGGTTAGTTGTCTATTTAGTTGAACACGGCGTTGAACTGATGTTAAAAAAAACAACAATAAACATCAAGTTATCCACTTTTTCCGCTCTCCTTTCCTCCTGCTCTACAGCAGGCACTGTCATCTCCACAGCTGACAAACCCCCACCCCATCCCCACGCGTGGGTACGAGTGGTACAGATTTTAGCAAAATATATAGATTTTTGAGGCTCATTAGGTAAACGTCCAAAGGAGTTGACATGTATGAACACCTTCACAGCTGGCGAGGGTGCRTGCCCACCGTGAGCCACCATTTGCAACTGATTTTGCTCCCTCTCTTCAGCCTTTTTACCTCTGCTAAGGGCGAGGTAATGTTTTCGGTCGCGTCTGTCATTCTATCATTCTGTCTGTGGACAGCATTACTCAAAAACTTGTGGACGGATTGTCATGAAATTTTTTTTTACCACATGTGGATACTGGGCCAAGGAACACACCATTAAATTTTGGTGATGTTCCAGATCACGATGCGGATACAGGAATTTTTTCTTTTAACACTCTGACACCGGCAAAGCTGTGATGCTTTCACAGGGCGTGGGTTTCAATGTGTCCAGCAGGTGGCACTGTAGTATTGATGTGCCCCTTTGTAACTCTATTACAGGATGGGGGAAGTTTAGTTTAGTTATTTGTTTATTTTTATGGCACACGTAATGTGTCGGGTTTTTCCGGCCCGGGACCCAAAAAGTTTTCAGTGCACTCCAATCCARCCTCCATTCATCACCAAAAGTAAATAAAAATGCACCAAGGAAACCAAAACCGCCTAATTACATATGGGACTCAGCCCATTCCTGTCCAAATCACAGAGATGCCTATTCATTGGATTAGTATTATCACAGGACCTCGGAGTTCAGCGAATTATAGTAGGTCATTTGTGGAGGAATTTTTACTTTACAAATTACTGACATGGCCAATTCTCATGGGATTAACAACACAGACAATCTCTGTAATTATTACAAATAGCATGGGGTCTCTAGGTAAAACTAATCCCGTTAGAATAGGGCTTAAGACGAATGAACATGGTCGGTACAAGATGCAGAGAACACAGAACATGCTGTTACTTTACTGTAGCCCTTAAAAGTTGATTCTTCCTGCTGATCCTTGGAGCTTCTCCTCTTTTATACAGAACTGTTTTGCTTGAACAATGATTGGCTCTAACATCAAAAGAAGAAGAATTGGCCACTGTAGTGGTCAGCCATGGCTGGTATTGGCTGCTGAGGACTGAACACAGTGTTTTCAACATGTGCATGCTCTCAACAGCTGTTTACATACATCTGGGACTGTATTGGGATCTTTGAAGCTGGTTGGATCTGATAGTACCAGCAGCCAGTGTGAAGGGACTCTTCAGTCTTAGTGTGCCGTCTCCATGCAGGCCATGAAGCTGGGGGGGGG
>NW_013953582.1:107453-113235 GCF_001266775.1 Austrofundulus limnaeus
GATAATCTGAGGACAGTCACTCCAGGCTTTGGCCTTTCGTTTGGCCAGGGCCAACCAGGCCGGCTCTGTGGACACCTGTGAAGAGTCACTGGAGGGGAAGCGCTTTGATACGTCCTTTACAGCAGGTGGTGACGGTGTGGAGTCTGAGATCTCAACTGAAGGTACAAAAACACAAAGTCAGGTTACATATCCTGCATACTGCGCCTCATCGTCTCATCACCTCAACATCCTCCAACTGAGATTCTTATATCTTTAATCAAAACTGATTTACATCTGTAGATTCCTACCAGTGACAGAGCTGGGTAAAGTGCTGGCCTTTTTCAGGTGCTCTCGGCGCTCGAATTGTCCCACGAGGCTGTCGGGTCTCTTAGGCTCCTCTGGAGTGTGTGGTTTGGAGAAAGGGCTGGTGCTCCCACTTCCTTTACTCTCTGTGGGACTCACCAGTGCAACCTGCAGGAGAAATCTGTGATTATTTTAGAGGAAAGGAAAGTGTGTCAGGGAGATCCTGGGACAGTGGGTAAGTAGAGATCTGGGACACGTACACTGTCTCGCTCTCTGGCTTGTTTTTCTGCCAGTTTGACCTCTCTTTGGCTTCGACGGTCCTCGCGGTTTTGCTGCTGCTCCCTAAAGCCTTTCTGCTTCTGCAGAGCCAGTGTGATCCATAAGGGTCCGGTCTCCTTCTCCTGGACCCTGTTACTGTCCAGTGAGTGTCTGGTCTGTAGGGACGGTTTCTCTGCAGGGTACCACACAATAAATGTTAGAATAGCGTTTTGAATTTGATACAATAGAAACATGAACTTACTGTATTTAGCGCCAGTGGTGGGCAGCACTATTTCAAAAATTAACTCCGCAATTTCTAAAGGGCTTATGAAAATATTTAGGTCCGCAACTTCAAAAGCGCTTATGCCATAGAAACATTAACGGAAGCTAATTTTAAAGCGCAAGTTCAATTTGACACTTAGTAGCTGTCAACAATTCATGTACAATATATGCACAACACTGCCAACGAGCAGTGTATGAACCCTTGTACGGTTTAATTTACAACCACCGGTTGCTGGGGATGTGATTTCCTGAAACAGACTTTTGGCTCCTGGTGTAAAAATTAAAAWGTTGTTGAGGATTGCTAGTTCGGCTGCTTCTTTGTCTTTTTCTTTTGTTTGTTGTAGATTTTTCATTAAAGAAGCATCAATAAAGTAATTTTAAAACTGTTTATTGGAAAACTGAAGTGATGCATTCTGGATACATGATGGATTTGATTTGTGACAGGAAATGAAAGCATGGAGAACAGGAAACTAGTAACTTCCCTTCAAAATAAGAGCTTGGATTTAAAAGTTTTTCATGTTTCCATTGGATTTTAAAGATTTCCAGTTCACCTGAAACTCATCAGACTGAAGAAGTCTCTTGGAGGAGAGACAAAACGTTTCACTAAAGAAGAACCATCCAGAGGAACTACTGATTTTTTCTTTTTGATTTTTTTCTACCTGGATTACTGAGATGCATCAGGATGTTTTTCATGTAGTTGCTCCAGTTGACCACTAGACGTCAGTCTTCACCAGCATAACATCTTTAAATCTTTTCTGAGTCTCTAACACCGTTGGCCGATTTGCTTCGACCAATTACGTCAAGTATTGAGCTCCAGCATTTAAACTTTATTTTTTTTAAAAAAGGAGCTCCGATTGTAAAGTAAAACAAATCAATACATACAAAAATTTAGTATGGATTACAAATGTTAACTGTTTTTGCTATTGCTTTCCAGCTACATAAGCAGACACAAAGCATTGTGGGAAATCAGAACCATGGCTGAAAGCAACAGTCCGCAAGGATATATACCTTCCCAATAACTTTATCTGGGAGGGGTGCTGTTGGACAGATCATGTGTGTTATGGTTCATTAGCTGCGTTTCCATTGCAAATGTGCGCAAAACTTTGTCGATATTCTGTTAATGTCAAAAACACAGTTTCACAACTGCGGTGTTTCCATTAAATAAGAAATGTTATTAAAGTCACGTGAATACGTTTGTTTTCATGATAAGTCATTACAAACATGGCAGCGATGGATGTAAACACATAGCATGTTGCTACCACGACACTAGCGCTCATCATCAGAGGAGACGTCGGCGTCTTTTATCGAGGCTTTCCAGAGACAAGTCCCTACTTGGGAGCGGCTACGTATGCTGTGTTTTTGGGAAAATGTAGTCGGTGAGTTTGCTACTTCCTTTTACTACTTCTGTGATATTACTACTACTTCTACTTCCTGTTATCTTCTTCATCATCGTCTTTTTCACCAGTAGAAACAGCTGGTTGTTGATCACGTGACTCCTGTGATGCGAAAAAAGTGTTTCCATTGCAGTTTTGCGAAAAACACCAATTTCGATACGGCCGAAAAACCACCTCATCCTAGTGCAAAAACCTTTCGTCGAAAAACTTATTTTTTTTCCGAAATAGACGCGTTTCCATTGAGCAAATTTATTTTCCAAATTCTAATTTGTGCATTTTCATGGTCARTGGAAATGCAGATATTGACAGCCATACCTTCCTCTTTTTAAGATACTAATGACAGGTAGATAATTAGTTTTTAGTAGTACTACATTTTAATTTTAGAAAGCGCAAATCCGCTTATGAATTATAAAAATTAGTAAGACCATTAAAGCGCAAACAAAATATTTAGGTCTGCAATTAGCGGATTTGCACTTTAGCGGGCTGGTGCCCACCACTGTTTAGCGCTAAACCTTAAAATCAGTAAATTTAAGTCCAAGTAACACTGACCTCTCCTGATGAGCTCCGTCTTTCTGTCGGCCTTCTCTCTCCAGGGAATGTTTATGGAGGGGAAGAAGGATCTCTTCTCCTTTGGTTCCTCCTCTCCTTGGACTGGGCCTTGGCTGCTTTGGTGCAGCTGGGCCACCACTGATGGTTCCTTGTTCCTGCTGGCCTGCTCCTGGACAGAGGACTCTGCGCTTCCTGTTTTCTGAATGACATCATCACAAGGCAGTCCATGGATTGCCTTAGGTAGTGGAGATAGAGGAGGTGATGGGACGGCACCAGACGGTTTGGGTGATGTTAGTTGTCTTCGGTAGAAGGGTGGTTTTGAAAGCACTTTGTCACCTTCGCTGTGAGATGTTGGGCTAGTAGATTTAGACAGCTTACCCCGGGTTACAGCGGGGGAGGCAGATGTGTGCAGGTACTTGCTAACCACTSCCTCTTTGTGAGGCGAGGTGGGATTGGATTTATCTGAAAAGACTGAGCAAGTGTCGGAGTCTGGTTCGATTGGGGTGAGAGGTGATGGGATACCGTCAAAACTGTCCCCGGCACTGTAGCGCTTCTTTCTTTTCTCTGCGGACTGTTCATTGTGAAAACGTAGAGAATAGTTAGTCCTCCTTAGCTTTATACCAAAAGGAGAGGGCTTCTCCTCCCCATCCTGTCCCCGTTCCTCTGCCTCCTCTCTGCTTTCAGATGACTCAGATTTGCTCTGACACCTGTCTGGTCCGTCTCCGGGGCTTGGGACCAGGAAGGATGGTAGGTCTTTGGCAAACATGCACTCCTCTGAGCCTCTTTCTACGATACGGACAGATTTACTCATCCTGCTCTGAGSTTTGATTGTAGGAGACGGAGAAGACGTGGTGGGGCTACCAGATCGAGCTGCTTCTTCTTCTACATCTTTATTATCTGGACCAAAAACCTCAGAGTTCCTATTTGAATCTCCAAACTTCTTCTTTGCAGGGGTGATGGAGAACTTGGCACTGGCGGACATGGTCTTTCTGAGGTTTGCATGAGCAAACGAAGGCTGTTTCTCACTGTCGACTTGAGGCTGAGACCTGCTTGGGGGATCYGAGTACTCTTCATACTTCCCATCCTCTACGCCTTTGAATATCTTTGATCTGATGCTTGCCCATTCTGCTAGCACGGCAGCACCAGACTGATCTGTGGAGAGCACAGACTCAGTGAGGGATTTGGTTTTTCCAGACTTGCGGTCTGGAGAGGTTTTGCTCTTCGTAGACAGTGATCCCTGCGCCTTTTTGTCCTCTCCCAGCCCCAGCAGGGATTTGCATGCGTTGTCTTTGATCTGGTCTAAATTGACAGCTGTCCCACAGAGCTGGGCACCCGTGACCAGGATGGCCGTATGAGGGATGTATGGAAAGGTTGGCAGGTTGGGGGAGTCTGGTCCTGCAGGGGAGGAGGTCCTAGCTCCCTCCCTTTGATCAGCAGTGGCATCAGGGCTCTGGTGGCTGTTGACTGGTGAGACAGGTGTGAGATTAACCTTCTGGAAGAGAATCTGTTTCTCTCCAGAAGAAACTTTAAAAGAAAAGGGCCTCTGTCTCTCCTCCATCTCCTTCCAGCGCAGCTCCTCGGCTCTCCTCTTCCTCTCTGGAGTATCCAAGTCCCTGTCAGCTTCATCTAATGACATCCTGCTCTGCTCCTCAGCTCTCCTCAGCATCTCTGCCTCCTCGTGCTTCTTCCTGTCTTCCTCCTCTTTTTGCTTCTTCATCTTCTCTGCCTTAAGTTCTTGCAGCCTCCTTGCTACCTCCTCCTCCTGTTCTCGCCTCTTCTTTTCTTCTTCTTCATTTCTCTTCTGCTCTTCCAGTTTCCTCCTCTCCTCTTCCAGTCGTTGCACCTCCTCTTCTCGCTTTCTCTTTTCCTCTTCCACTTTCCTCTTTTGCTCTTCCTCCTCTCGCCGCCTCCTTTCTTCTTCTCGGATTCGACTTTCCTGCTCCTCCCTCCTCCTCCTATCTTCCTCCTCTCTCCTCCTCTCCTCCTCCATCCTCCTCCTTTTTACCTCCTCTTGCATCCTCCTCTCCTGCTCTTCCAGCTGTTTCCTGCGACGCATTTCTTCCTCCATTTCATGCAGCCTCAGCTCCTCTGCTCTCTTCATCTTTTCTTCTTCCTCCTCTCTGAGCCTCTTCGCCTCTAGCTCCTTCCTCCTGCGAGCCTCCTGCCGCTCCTCCTCGTAGAGTCTTTGTTTCTTCAAGTTTTCTCTGTCATCTTCAATGACCTCCCTGCGCTGGTTGTCTCCTGCTGCCTCCAGGTCTTCTTGGACCACTTCAGGAACAGAAACCTCCTGGAGGTCCTGGGAATGCAGAAGATGAAAGAATCTGAGGTCTGAACCACTGATCTATATTACTGGATTGGACATCACGTGACTTATCGTGCGCCGTCACAGGAGCCATTGCTMTGCATTGAGTCATGTCAACAAAACAGTAGAGTTTCAATGCGGGATACGCGTCAATCTATCACAAACATATTCATAGCACCCTCATTTCTTATTTGATTTCTATAAAATATGGCTTAAATTAAGCTGAGAAAATTGCCGATGTTGTGTTATGTAAAAAAATATGTATTTGTTCAAGAGATCAATCTGTAAGTAGTGGGAACTTTTCATTACAGGTTTTTGCTAACACAGTAGAAGCCCCTTTCCGTCACATGAAGACAAATTTGCTGTTCCAACAAATTACTATATTTTTTATTAATATTGTAATTATGTTAGGATAACATTGTGAGAGGTAAATATAATGGACAACAGTAAAATTACCTTTACTATACTWGGCTGAACCTTGTAGATTTTACTGGTACTGATGTTGTGTCCCGTCAGCATATGGTATATCCTGTAGTTTGTGATTATTTATCAGAGTAAAAAACTACGTAATTTTTCTTCCTCCACCGTACATTTCATAAGCTAAGTGGTGGAGAGGCCGACCGCATTTATTTTATGACCAGCTGGAGGAATTTCTCTTTACTTCAGCATGAATGAAGAACCAGGAAACAAATGCAAAATTAGAATTATATATATA
>NW_013953582.1:114235-115639 GCF_001266775.1 Austrofundulus limnaeus
TATATATATATATATAATTCTAATTTTGCATTTGTTTCCTGGTTCTTCATTCATGCTGAAGTAAAGAGAAATTCCTCCAGCTGGTCATAAAATAAATGCGGTCGGCCTCTCCACCAATTAGCTTATGAAATGTACGGTGGAGGAAGAAAAATTACGTAGTTTTTTACTCTGATACATAATCACAAACTACAGGATATACCATATGCTGACGGGACACAACATCAGTAATAGTAATATCTACAAGGTTCAGCCAAGTATAGTAAAGGTAATTTTACTGTTGTCCATTATATTTACCTCTCACAATGTTATCCTAACATAATAACAATATTAATAAAAATATAATAATTTGCAAATTTGTCTTTATGTGACGGAAAGGGGCTTCTACTGTGTTAGCAAAAACCTATAATGAAAAGCTCTCAGACTGTTTATAGATTTATCTCTTGAACAAATACATATTTTTTTACACATCACAACATCGGCAATTTTCTCAGCTTAATTTAAGCCATATTTTATAGAAATTGGATAAGAAATGAGGGTGCTATGAATATGTTTGTGACAGATTGACATGCATCCTGCATTGAAACTCTACTGTTTTGTTGACATGACTCAATGCAGAGCAATGGCTCCTGTGACGGCGCGTCGCTAGCTATGGCGGCTATAGGCAGTGTCCATTCTAGTAATATAGATTAATGGTCTGAACTATAACAGGAAGGAAATGTTGCAAAACAAATCAAGATGCTTCTACACTTATTTCAACAAAAGCTCAGAACAGCACACCTGTGTGAGACGTTTGTGTTTGCGGGATATCCTCTGGTTTTTGGGTTTGACAGACAGTTTGTGCTTGGCTGCAGTGTTGTCCAAGCGAGGACCGGACTGCGGAATGGCATCTAGGTTGATGGACTCGATCGTACCAGATGGTGGAGAAACTCGTCTGGACCTCGGGGATTTTACCGGGCTGCAGTGTGGCTCCGATGACTGAGTTCCTTGGACCTGCTGTTTATCCATAGCAACAAAGAATTTATTAGTTTATTAGTTATAGTTGATTTAAGCAGATCTGCAGTCAGAAACTGCTTTTAATTGTAGAAATGAATCATTCAGATCTGGTCCAAAGGACTGCTGCGTTTGAGTTTACCCTCCATTTTCCTACGGTAGCCCTGATAGGACATATTAAACAGGATCTTTGAAAGAATTTTTATGGTCCTGGTTAATCTGGTTCTGACCTATGGCATAGATCAGGGGTTCTTAACCTTTTTGACCTCTGGGCCCAATTTGTTGAACATAAAGTGACACGAGGCCCAGTCAGACATTACCAATGTACGGATCAAAATGATAATTATTCTAAATCTTGGTTTAATTTTTATTGTATTTACATCATAACTAAATTAAATACACTTACAGTTTAAA
>NW_013953582.1:116639-120832 GCF_001266775.1 Austrofundulus limnaeus
TTTGACCAATGGAAAAACTGTTTCTACCTATAGGATAACAGGTTACAACCTAGTAACTTTGGCAACTGTTAGTGGGCCAAATCAAATGGCTTGGCGGGCCAGATTTGGCCCGCGGGCCCCACTTTGGGCTCCTCTGGTTTAGAATTTCAAGAAAAGCTCTTTTAAAGGCAGTTTCGCGATGATAAACTCTAATTTTGGGACAGTGAAGCGAAACACACCAGAGTTAGTTTGAAAGCAGACCGAGACCACTTCAAAAGGGGGTCTTGGTCCAGTTGTTTGGTCTGCACCAGATTTGCATGATAGTGTTCACACTTGTATAAAAGATCCGGACCAACAGGGGAAACAAACTCTGGTCCGTTTAGAGCAGAACAAACGTGTCAGCTGTGAATAGAACTCACCTTGGACTCTGCTTTAGGAGGCTCAGGTTCTATCTGGGCCACAACCTTCAGAGGACTCTGAAGAAGCTCTTCCTCATCCGAACTGCCCTCCTCTCCCTCGCTCTTCCGAAGAGAAGGAGGCCTCTGGCCGAACTTTATCCCCTGGACTATCTGCCTCTGTCCGGTCAAGAAAAAGAAATAAAATTCAGGAGTTTTATTTTCAAAGCAGAAAGAGGAACACTGTCTCTGCTGGCCCACCTGCAGGCTCCTGACTTTATCTGAAACGTTTTCCTGGGACATGCTGTGGTCCAGACTCAGCTCCTTTGGTTCTTCAAGGTTAAAGATGCTGTCGAGGGAGAGAGCTCGAGATTCAACAGGATTCAACTCCCTGCAGACAGAACCAACATTAAACTTTGAAAGCTTCCTGAGGGTTTTCATAAAGTTCTGAAGGACTTCATATCACCTGTCATGTCAAAGTTTAACACAAGATGGATCAGTTTAAAGCAGCTGATCGTTTATTCACCTCAGATTTTCATTAGACTCCTCATTGTCTGACACCACTTCGCTGCGCACCGCTCCCACTTTTAGTTCTGCTCCATCAAAGCTCCTTTTCTTCTTCTTCTTCTTCTTCTTCTTCCCAAATAACCGTCTGAGGGGTTGGAATTTACCTTCTGAAACAGATCAACCATCAAATCATCAGTCTTCATGTCTCAGGGCCTTTGTATGGAGGGCTGACACTGACATAACCAAAATTAAAAGCAGAAAAATATAAATGGCCCAATAAATAAACAAATGCACTTAAAATACACCAATTAATTTAAAAAAGGAGAACTTTGTCTCATGTTTTATCATGTAATTTGCCTTCATGTTTATTTTTCCAGGTCATTTATATATTTCTGCTTTTATTTTCAATTACGTCAGTTTCAGCCCTCCATACATTTATGGCTGAGCAGAGAATTAAAAAAATAAAAATCAAAGCAGCACACGAGGAAAGGATAAATAAGAAGAAACCCATAGAAAATAACAAACTCCACAGTTAAAAATAGCACAACAGATGTCAGAAGACTTGAAAAATATTGTAACAAAATCCATTATTGAATGTTAAATGGCAAAACACACGCACAAACCCACACATACACACACACACGGGTTTGTTCTGTGTTCGTAATCTGGTCTGGTTACAAAATGCACAGAATTCATTTCCACACCATTGGATCAATAAAGTATATAAAGTTTATATAATCTGATCTGTTCAGAGTTTATAAACTAGTCTTGGGAAGAATTTTGTTTTCACTCAGAAAACGTGACTTTATGGGTCTAAAACTGTAGCTAATATCTAAAGATAAATTCTTTATGGGTTCTTATTTCTCTTTAATTAGACATGTTGGATTGTATTAATTGTTTATCATCAACTAAATGTTATTATTCAGACCCGGACCAGTGGAATAGAACCAGGACCTGGGATTCTGGTAGAACTTTATGGGACAGTAAGATCAAATGTAACACAAATTAAACATCCGGTGTGTGTATATATATAATGTGTGTGTGTGTGTGTGTGTGTGTGNGTCCCAGACGGAGCAGTGAAGGGAAACTAGAATTGAGCGGAGCTGCGTAGGAAGGCAAGGGCCAGGCTAGTCAGAATATGTTTTGCCCAAAATGCAAAATGCAAAAAAAAAAATTTTTTTAAATAAATAAAAAAGCTTGGGCTAAGGTACATACGTGGTAACATTTTGGCACTATGATTTTTATTATATTTACTTGTTTTCTTTGCAAGTTCCTGAACGCCATCACGCTTTAAGGTATTTGAAGGACAGACAATAATGGATTCTGTCAAGAGTCGAGACCTTTGAGGTTACTGCTGTCATCATGCAGCCTTCCTCAAAGCCTCCTGTGTCCAAACACCCCTAACCTAATCAATTCCCACCACCAAGTAAATCATTCAATTACCCACAGTGCTGTCAAACACACGATCTCACTTCTGTCTGAAAACAGACTGCAAAATACTCCCAAGTTTGGGTTTGTTTGTTTCTTTAATGGGCCAGGGTAATAGAATGGAAGGGATTCATTTTGAATAGTGGTGTGTTTATTTTTTTTTTATTCTCTGTAGGCTTGTTGTTGTTGTTTGCTTTATTTGACAAATGCTGCCCCCATCTCCGAATAAGCAACAAGTATTTTGCATTACAATCACAAAGACAATTTATTTGTTTATGTACATTGCATCAGGCTTAGAGAATAAATTAATAAAAACCACAACACTTGAAAACAAAAGAGAAACATGAACTTCATTTAAATGTGATTGGGTGCTCTTTAATGTATGGCTTAATAATAATTTGCAAGCCACAGGCAAAAAAAAAAAGCTTTAACAACTCCATAATTGGAATCCAAACACATACAAATTGCAAGTACTGCACCGCATACTAAGTGCAAAAGTGTGTGTGTGTGTGTGTGTGTGTGTGTGTGTGTGTGTGTGTGTGTGAACTAAGGTTAAAGAGATCCTCTCCTGCCCTGTGGATCTGTTTCAGAGCTAAAAGTAGCAGCTGGTGTCGGGTTTCATGCTGCTCACTGAAGCAGCTGCATGACAGTAAACATTCTTATTTGCTTCTTTGACCCCAAACTTCCTCTTGTTGAAAACTCAGAAGTTGTTAGACGCACTAACTGCATTTTATACCTTTAACTAGTCTGTTTTGTTTGTTTGTTTGTTTTGTTTTGTTTTTACTTTTTTAAGGAACTGCTGTAAGTCTGTGATATTTTTCTTGTCAGAAATAAAAWAAAAAACTACAAAGTTAATAGCATTTATTGCCCGGAAAAGAAAAGTTCAAATGCAACAGTGTTTTTGCCTGTGATTAAAAGATTTTGGACTCGTCTTGATTCAAGACGGCCACAAAAGCTAAGTGATTTTAGCAATAAAAGAAAGGCTCCACAGTAACTCAGTTTATTTCAGTTAATCTGTAGTGGTGTTATTAGCTGACAGTAATACAGCTTATGTGATTTACCATTAAAGACAGTTGTTTAAGATTAAACCAAAACCATTCTAACCACAGAGCAACATCCTGACTACAGAGCAACATTCTGACTACAGAGCAACATCCTGACTACAGAGCAGCAATCTGACTACAGAGCAGCATCCTGACTACAGAGCAACATTCTGACTACAGAGCACCAATCTGACTACAGAGCAACATCCTGACTACAGAGCAACATCCTGACTACAGAGCAGCATCCTGACTACAGAGCAGCATCCTGACTACAGAGCAGCAATCTGACTACAGAGCAGCATCCTGACTACAGAGCAGCAATCTGACTACAGAGCAGCATCCTGACTACAGAGCAGCAATCTGACTACAGAGCAGCATTCTGACTACAGAGCAGCAATCTGACTACAGAGCAGGGTCCTGAATATAGAGCAACATTCTGAATACAAGAAAGTGTCCTGATTACAGAACAGAATCATAACTACAGATCAGTGTTTTGACTACTGAACGGCTTTCTAACCACAAAGCAGTTTCTTGACCTCAGAGCAGCATTATGACTACAGAGCAATGTCCTGAATACAGAGCAGCATCCTGACTACAGAGCAGCATCCTGACTACAGAGCAGCATCCTGACTACAGAGCAGCAATCTGACTACAGAGCAGCATCCTGACTACAGAGCAGCATCCTGACTACAGAGCAACATTCTGACTACAGAGCAACATTCTGACTACAGAGCAGCAATCTGACTACAGAGCAACATTCTGACTACAGAGCAGCATCCTGACTACAGAGCAACATTCTGACTACAGAGCAACATTCTGACTACAGAGCAGCAATCTGACT
>NW_013953583.1:0-7193 GCF_001266775.1 Austrofundulus limnaeus
GCTAGCACCCTAATGCAGTCTGCAATCTTTAGCATTGTTACAAACATAAGGGAAATTTAGCATCAGCAAACCTGGATGTAGTCATCCTCCGACAAACAACAATGGCCGCTGCTAGCAACTGCTAGCCGCTACTAACACTGCTGAAGTAATATTTAAAATCTAAATTCAAAATGTGTTTATGAAATAACAATATGGATGGTACTAGTGGTCAAGCAGTTTGAAGTGCAGCTTGGACAACCACCATAACTGCAAGTTTAATGTGTTGTAGGGACGCTTTAGCTGTACTGAAGCGATAACTATTGTGTCAGGANTTATAATACTTGTAGTGAATTCGTCTCACTAGCACTTTAGTTCATTTTGTAGATGATGTTTTTCTGTGGGGACAACTCTCATGTTGCCACTTTGTGCCGTGCTGCTGTTCCACCGCTGCTCCTGCAGGGGGCGCTGCTGTGCAGCAGACGCCGCGGAGCAACAGGGCGCTTTCATTCAACCCGATCTGCTGCCTTTTTCCTCAACTTTTTGCTCTGACTGCTGCTGCTGTTATCTGGGCAAGGAGAAAGGAAGTAGCGACGGGCTAGCTGGTTAGCCAGTCAGAAACAACACAGGTCTGTAACAGACAAGACCTTTGACACATTAGTTTTGTTCTTAGAGGCGACTACCAGCCGTGCCGTTCACATAAGGATGCGATTTATTTTTATTTCGTTTTTCTCGCGGTGCGTATGTTTCGGTTTTTCCCCCACACCGGTTTCAAACCCTTCAAAATTAGGAGACTGAGCTTTGTCTGCCTGGGAATCCGCGGTTGCTGCTAGCTCCTTCGTTTTTGTCACGAGGGGATTTTTTTCATTTTTCATTTTTGTTTTGTTTTGTTGTTTCTGTCAAAAAAAGGAGAAAACAAAGAAACAAGGTGAAACGTGGTTCTGAATTTTGAATTTTTCACCAGTCGTGRCGTGTCGCCGAGGATTACAGCAGAACAATGAGACTGACTGCTGTGGAAGGTAGGTTACACTTAACAGAGCTTCTGCCTTAAACCTCACGAAGCTTGTAAAAAAAATGTTTTACCGTTTAAATGATATATATAATACAGTACCAGACACAGAGTTAAAACAGGAAGATATGAGGTAACCTCAGGCTGTCTGAATTTAACGAATTCGGACCAAACAGCAATTGTTTTGATTAGGATGAGTGGTTTTATTACCATGTTTGGCCCATGATTCCACCTTAGCAGTGTATTTCCAGCCTGTGTGAATGAGCTTCCGTTTTTATTATTTATTTATTTATTTTTAACAGCTGAATATTCCCAGCCGGCCCGGGGACACACATTCTACCCAAACACAGTGACAGGGGCCAGTTGTTTTTGTGTTTGAGGAAGCAGTAATATAGATCAATGAGCAGGACTCCCATTGACTTGTGTGCTTTCTGACAGAGATCCAGCCCCAGAGCTGAGGCAACAAAATGACCACTTAATCACGTTTTATGTTCTGTATGGGACACATTTTATAGCTGAATAACAGCAGCTCTGTAGAGAGCTAAGGTCAAGTTTTTTTTTAGTGTCAAGTGGGGTGTCATTTGTGTAGTTAATAATTCAGTTGTGTGATGTGTCACTTTATTCGCTCWCTTTTAGGTATAACATTATTAAGCCATAATAACAACAAACCCCAGCTTATGAATATCATTAAGTGTAGGTTTCCAGTTTTAAAATATCATCAGTGGCCTGACTGACGCACACTTACCAATCAAGCATTAGCACATTGTGTGTCAAACTCAAGGCCTGTGGGTAAAATCTGGCCCTTGTTAACATTTTATCTGGTCCCAAAGGTGATACTAGGGCTCATGATTTGGCTTTTTACACTGTGTGATTTATTGTTTCTSTTTTTGTCACTGTATTTAMTGCATTCTTCTCARGACAGCAGCTTTAAAACCAAGAAAATGAACTTGGTAATCTTTGACTGTGGTGTGGAAAGAGCAACAAAGAATTAACTTTAGTTATCTTTTTCTGTGTTCTCTTCCTTTTTTAAGTCTGATTTTTTACTGGGCATCTTCTTTTTTTTCATGATTTGCTGGATTTTGATGAAATGTATCTCTAAGAAATGATAAATGAAAAAGTTGTTAGTAGTGTGTAAGGTATTAAATAAATACTAATGTGTCTTTCTAAACTGAATCTTTTTCTTTATCGTTTTGGTTATGTATTTTATAAATGCTACATAAAACATAATTTGGGAAAAAGATCATTTGTATTCATAAGAATAACTTTTTATATAACATTTTAATAAGTATTGACAGAAACCGGCCCTTAGCTTGGACCAAGTTTTGTATTTTGTCCCCCTGGTGTAACTGAGTTTGACACCCCTGCATTAGCATATTCTTTTGTTTTGGTTGAACTCATACCTACTTAAGATGCTCCAAAAACTCTCAGGCAGCCTACGGAGTGGCTCACTGCCATCCATTGAAAGAAAAGGGCCATATGGCCCCCTGCTAATGGTTTGTGCTCCACAAGCCCCTCTACAGACCTGACAGTGCTCCGGGATAAGAAGGGGGAGGGGAAGGAATACCAGTTGCCATTCAGCCCAGCTTTGAGTTTAACTGTCCACACATCCGGACAGACTAAATGTGTAAAACTGTTGGAACAAAGATAAGTAGCCCATTTGTAGCTGTGTTTGTGACTAGGTATGGGCTGCATATTTTACAGGTGTACAGAGCCATTTTGTTTTATATGTGGGCGTTATTTCTTTATTGTAGTGCTTCAAAGTGGCTTTGAACCACATTAAAATGGAGATTTCTTGTTTCCTAATGTGACTCTAATCAAATGAACTTCTCCTGTAATATCAACCCACGTCTGCATTAGTTTATAAAACGTCAGGGTCACAGGTACAAAGTGATGGGCAAAAGAGGATCTCTTTATTGACAGTGAAGTTTCTTTTGAGCTGTTTGTTTTTAGTTTTATTTTTATTTTTTACAACTAAAGAGGGTTCTGTTTCAGTGAAAGAAACTGTCTGGAGGTTGGAGTAGATCTGTTAACAGCTCTGTCTGTGTATCTTATCTGAAATGTTTCAGGGTCAGTGTGTTCTGGTTGTTTTAGCATTACTGAGTAACTGTCGTTTCTCACGCCTCTTTTCTTTTTTCATACAAACTAGAGAAAACGTGTAGAAATTGGTGCTTTGATAAACTTGCCCATCTTTCAGCTTGTGACTAAAAAAAAACGTGAGGCTAGTTGACGTTCTCTTGTAGGAAAACTAAACAAAATAATGTAATTTAAATTAATTCATAATTTAGTACCRTGTTCTCGTGTGTCCATTTCTAAAGCTATTCTTGGATTTCTGCGTTCCCCTTTTTTTCTGTATTGCGTCAGGATTGGACAGTTTTAGGTCTCGGGCAGAATGAGGACAGGAACGGGCTGAGCTGTGGCAGCTCTGTGATTTCTAATGAGTCCCTTGGCTGCAGCTGGTGCACCTGCGTATGAAGCTACCTGTGGAATGACGCAGACATCCGCAGTCCCGTTGTCCAGCTTGATCAGTCGCATTAGGATATACAACACWTTTAGCTATRATCCCTCTTTTACTGACCTAATTCTCGAAGCGATGGACAGTTTTAGGTTGTTTCTACATAATGCAGGTGAGTGTCAGCAAATTTACGTGGACTGTGTGTTGACAAAACTGCTAATATTTTGGAGGCAGGTGTTGATTGATCTAAAAGGTTTTCAAATCTTGGCCTTTTGCTCCCAGTTTGATTTCAGCTTTACAAGGAAATGGAGCATCATTTACTCAGATAACTCGTGCACGAGTTAGATGACGTCTATTAATAACAACTGGTTGCCTTTAAATAATAAAAGTTAGTTAAATCTTTTAGAAAATCCCCACCTACATGAGGTACACGAAAGGCTCGTTGCGAAGGGTTTGGCAAGAACAGTCGGGCTTGTCGAGGCTTGTGTTCCTATTTACGTGTGTACACATCAGGAAAATGTCTCGACTGTTCTTTTAAATGCGCCTCCTGTAGATATTTAGGACTGGCTGAGCTAGTCCTGCCTCTTCCTGAAAAAGCTTTTGAAATTTGGACCCAGCATTAAAACTCTGCCACTCAGCTTCATCCCCATATCTCCTCTGGAGACATTACAGGTCATTTAAGAGTGTTATTGACAAATTTAGAGTGTTCCCTTTATTATTGCCTTTTAACTTTGTATAAAAAGTTTGATATGGACTTTATAAATGGGAATGAGTGGAAAGAAGGAGGTCAGAAAGAAGAAATAGGACACCGGTATGTGTGTACTTTTGTGTTTAACTATGTCTACTGTTACGAAATTCGCTCCTTACAACTTAAGTTTTCCACAGTCGTGCAAAAACTCATGAAAGACACATTAAACCTATTTATGGCAGCTTGTTTACAGTGAATTTWTGTGGCATTTAAGTTAATATCTACGTTTTATCTTCACTTTTTTGGCTGTTAACCCTCAGCTTTGGTTTTTATTTCAGGGCTTTCTGCTCTTCGGCTGTTCGTTCTGAAGGAAGAYAGAGTTTGTGTTTGTCAGAAAAGAGCAGTGAACCCATTATGGTACCAGACCAAAAAAAAAAGTACAATCGTGACAACGCATAAAAGCTGTTCCATAATAGATTGTGACGCATGATTTGGATTTCTGATTATGATCCCTTCGGGTCAAAAAACACACATGGTMTTCTGCTGAACAAAGAAAGAAAACCTTCCTCCCTTCGCCTGGTGGAAGGGACTGATTCAAACCAACTAGCTGACTCTTTGTCCTCACTGCAGTCTCTGATCCTGTCCCTTGACTCTGGATCCATAAAGAGGGCACGCCCTCGGGCTGTGTTTGCTGTTGCTCTGCACCATAGTGAAAAATTTAATCACCAGGCCAATAGCTAATGAGCTGGAGCTACATCCTCTTTACTGAGTCTGTTGTCTACCCATCTTCACTTAAACCTCAGCCTCTTTCTGCTCGTCTGATAATCTGCAGCTTCAATTAACTGAAATTAATGTTTCAGAGAATTTAACCATTATTGAAAGCGTGAGCTTCGTGAAAAACACGAATTCCTCCGTTARGATTATAGATCAGTTGTGCTCCATGCGTGACAGCCTTCTAATGCTGCGTTCACACCGAACGCGATTTCAGCTTCAAAATCGCAGCCAACGCTGAAGTTGGTCGCTCGTGCACTTTGAGGTCAGACGCAGGTCAGCTCTTGAAGCGCTGCACGGCAAGAGCCTCCCCGCCCCTCCCTCCTCTGTCGGGCTCTGTTTAATGTCGGACGAGGAAGTGGCTTTGCTTTATTTACAGAGAGCAAAGCATGTCACGTTCATCAGATAATTAATTCATAATTAATTCACCAGATAATTCAGAGTAGAGGCTCACAACTCGCTTTCAGGACTATTTTTGTCCCGAGTCCAGTCTGATGAGTCGCTGCCACGCATTGGTGCGGATATCTCTGTCAGGACAACGACTGCAGGCACTCGATTTCAGCTAAAGAGCTCCTCTCCATCTGTTTCAGGTTAGTGGACATCATTCAGTAAACTGTCCAGTCGGGAAATATGTCGCTACGTCACACAGTGGAGTCTCTCTGATTGGTTGATGAGGCGCATGGAGCTGCAAAAGTTCAGATTTTCTAACTTCAGCGATCTGCGCCTCAGCGTGTCGAACGCTCAAATCGTTCAAATCGCGCTGCTCTAATCGCGCTTGAGGCGCCGCAGCACTTCCCGARGTTGCTTGAAGCGCGTCCACCATAGACTTTGCATGTAAACCTGAGGCTCCTGATGCTGAAATCGCGTTTGGTGTGAACGCACCATAATAAGCAGGGAACACATTTCAATAACTTCCTTCTTCTGTGGCTTCTCTCATTAGATCATCTCTCAGTAGTTCTCCAAACATTTAAAGCTGCAAGTAAATTTGTGTTTTTTTGAACGTATTGCTAATTTTTTTAAATTTTTTGTCTAATTTAAAGGAGACAGACCATTCCTTACTCATTTCAAAATGACGTGAGATGAAGAGGAAACTTGGCCGTAGTAAAGCCGTGGAGGTGATGAAAACTTTCCCATTCTGTGTGCCAGGGCAGAAGCAAAGCCAGTGTGTTACAGATGGCACAGACCAGTTATAACCAAGGTTTCCCAGAATTACTCACAAAACTTTCTTGGTTTGGTGATGGAGAATTGTTTTGTTTATGTGGCAACAGCAAAGAGCCCAGGGTACCTGAACTCAGTGATGTAAAGTTTATCATGTCAGTGTAACAGTACGGAGCACATAATTGGACTGTTGAGGTTTAGCCTCTGAGTCTGTATGTGGTGACTGCAGCTTTATCTGACCYTTGGATACCGTAAAGGCTGTGAAGAGTGACAGGAGAAGTGAAAGTGCAGAAGAGTGAGGGGAGGCACGGAGAGGGGGAAAGAGCTGGAAAGAAAGGCACAAGATGAAGATGGAGCACAAAGTGTAGATCTTGGCTATGTGCTCGCTGTTGGAGGAGCGCCGCTCTGTTCTCTTTGTTTTTGCTCTATTTTTACTGTGCAGTCTGAGTCTGGTCGCTGACGATGACTCCATTTGTAAGTTAGATTTCGCTCGACAGAAATCCTTCAGGATGTCTGGACTAGGTAGTTCAGAGGGAGTGTGAAGAGACGAAGTATGACCAGTTGAAGAGACGAAGGTTGGCGAGGCAAATTTGGTCTTGTTTTATTATTCAAAGTGAATTTTTATGGGCGTTAAAAAGAAGCTTTTTGCTCTATCCTCTATTACATCATCCTCTATTAAACAAACATGCTCACATCACACCTGTTTTGGCTTCTCTTCACTGGTTCCCAGTTCATTTTAGAATTCATTTTAAAATTCTGGTTTTAACTTTTAGAACTTTTGGAGCTCGTGTGCGAGGCTGAGAGGTTTCGGCTAGAAATAGTCGGCCTCACCTCGACACATGGCTCTGGTTCTGGAACCAGTCTCCTTGAGAGGGGCTGGACGTACTTCCACTCTGGAGTTGCCTGCGGTGAGAGGCGCCGGGCAGGAGTGGGCATACTTGTTGCCCCCCACCTTGGCGCCTGTGCGTTGGGGCTTACCCCGGTGAACGAGAGGGTAGCCTCTCTCCGCCTACGGGTGGAGGGACGGGTTCTGACTGTTGTCTGCGCTTATGGGCCGAACAACATTTCATATTACCCACCCTTCTTGGAGTCCTTAGAGGGTGTACTGGAGGGTGCCCCTCCTGGGGACTCCCTTGTTC
>NW_013953583.1:8163-68215 GCF_001266775.1 Austrofundulus limnaeus
TGTGCACGTCTACGTGTACGAGCGTGAAATTTCACATGCACTATTTTCACCGGTCGCTTAGCTGGAGGAGGGCAAGCGATTTTCGCCTCACCGCACAGGCTCCATAGGAAATGAATGGAGAGCGAGCGACGTCGCCTCCCGTGTGTCGAGCCCTTAACTGTGCATGTCACTGAAGGGGTGTTTACTACATTTAGCCACGGCGAAAACGGGATGTTTTTTTAAACGTCAGTCAATATAAGCAGRGGAATTGRCACCCGCGGCTGCAACTAGCTGCTCCAAACATTAGCGTGCTAACGCACATAGCGGTGCAGCAAGGAAAAATGTCCCCTGGGAAACAACAGTTCTCTGGCGGCCGCGACGAAAGGTTCCGCTATTTAAACTAGAATGTCCAGTATTAAGAAAATTCATATCATAACAAAAATAAAAACCGGTATTCGGTACAAAACGGTATACCGCCCAGCACTAGTCTGGTGCCCCCCAAATGCTGCCAATCAGGTGCCTCCTAAAAGATTTATTACCAAGAAGCATTGTTACAACAAAGAAACAGTCTATCAAACACAAATTTCCTTACTTTTTTGTGCTAAGTATAGTTTACAAAGAACTTAGACTTTAGCCTTTTAATTTAGGAAAATGCAGCGTTCTTCTTGCTTCCACTGTTGCATCCATTCTACTCTGGTCTGCATTGAGATCAAAGAGAAAAGAAATAGCTCTGAACCCACCTGTCTAGACTTTGCTTTTATACAGAAAAAAAGAAAGGCATGTGCCTGTGTATGAACTGGAGGTGGATTCTGAATAAGTGTGTACTTGGCGCACTGCAGGGCCTATTCTGGTCTCACAAAGGAGTCATGTGTTTGGAAAGCGTTTTTTAGTGCTGGGTAACCCACATGGGTGAGTGTGTACAATAATTCCCTCTGTTTTCCTCCTTCCTTTTCTCCTCTCGTCCTGATTTTTTTTTTGCCTGCAGCTGCCTCACATCTCCAGATGACACACTTTGTGTTTGTGTGCAATGTATCAAGCAAAATATGGAGGAAGTGTTTCCTGAACTGGAGGCGATCCCAAGCAGCCGCTGTGCACCCAACAGGAAATGCACCTGAACCAAACAAACACATCTTTATTGATTAAATTAACAAATGGCACAATAAGACTTGGTGCAATCCACTGCTGGTGACYCCAAGAAATTGCAACAATTTCACATATTCTTTGTTTTGTTCCAACTCAGAATAATTGTTAACTCTGTTCCATTGTCCTTAAATTTGCCCAAATCTAATTGCAGAAATTAGTCCACCTAAATTTGCCAACAATGAGATGGTTGTCGATTGGATTGCTGAAGGTTATAACATATTTATGAAAAGCCTAAAGGAAAAATGTAGCCTGACAACAACAAACTTATTTTGTCTGAAAGAACATTTTTTTGTGAATGGCCTTGCCGTCGTTCTTGTTTGACACTTTACCAATGCAGATGATATAGGAGCATTATATAACACCACACTGGTGTAATTTGGGCAGTTTCATTATTATATCTTGGTATGTCGACTGCTTTCTTTAACAACGCCAAGATGGCTGCTGGAATGAGTAGTCCGGAAAGCGCTCCGGAATCTCCTGTCACCACCAGGCTGTATGGAATCCCAGAATGAGCTGGTTTTAGAAACACAGGCTTCTGCTTTGCATTAAGTCAGACATGCTTCAGCCTCACTGAGCGCACCGCTTTGAATCTCATATGTCAGCTCATCACGCTAACCAGAAACATCCCTGCCACCAGTAAGAATGCATTGTCTTCTCTTTGCATTCGTTTTTGGATAAAATATTTTGATTCTTGAGTCTGTACGTGGCAAACATTCAAACCTGGGGTGTTTTATTTGGAGGGGGATTTGTGTTCGTATTTGCATGTGAGCTTGTTTGCATTTCATTTTCAGGACTTTTCAACAAGTCTGATCAAATTCCAAACAGCCGAAATTTATCTCAGTTTTAGGATTTTCACTTTACTGACTGGTGCTTGACCTCTATTATGGTTGATGGTATAATAAAGAGGCATTATGTGTAAATCAAAACACCAGGACGTGGAGTTTTACGAGGAGCGGCGTTTCCACACAAGACTATATTTCTACTCCKCTCTCTGTTCGCCGAGGCTTGACATCTGGATGGAATTAAAGCAGCAATGCCAACTGCTAAGCAAGAGTGGGGAGCTGAAAGGGGTGACCAGCAGGGGGGTTGAAGGAGAGTCTGATACGACGGGGTAGGTTGAAGCAGCTTAAAACAGCAGCACAGCTGCAGCAGATGGAGTTGCAAGACATGGAGGAGTCGTGTAAAGCCGTGAAACATGCATGAAGGTCATCAATCTGTGTCCAACGCTAATGTCATAATTGCCGTAAARGCAGCAGAACAAACGTGGAGGTCTCGCAGAAACAATCCAGCCACGGTTTCAAACAGATTTCAATGAGTTCGGTCAGTGTTTATGTTTATCTGTGAGCGGGTCGCTCCAGCTGTGGATGTTGTTTACTTCTCACGTCGCCTTGAGTGATGCGTGCGTAACGTGAGGTCATACCTACCTCTGAGGGATGCCAAAAAAAAGGAACAGGAGTCTGCTTTAGGCTGTCGATACGTGACTCTGACACATGAAATTGGGAGTGGCAGATCAATGCAAAGCAGTCAGTTGACCGTGTTATAATTGATTGTCCATCACCGTTATGGTAATRAACAGGTCAGCTCAGCTTGTATGCAGTTTTGAAAATGAAACAAATGGCTTTGGGAGAAGTATCCAATGGTTTGACAGTAATTTATGTGTGGTGGAAACCAGGGGTCAGTCACTTATAGAATAAGATTATTAGTATTTTGTTATTTGTAATTGATTTACAGACCATATGTTTGTTTTTTCAGCTCTTTATTCTAGTTGTGTTCAGGCACAGGGGGACTGGCTATCCTTCCTGTATAAACAGAATGAAGTGAAAAATGTCAATTAGTTTCCTTAAATTTCTGTTTGTTTGATTTATGAATTACACATCAACTGTTTTTGGAACAAACACTTTCCTGGTTAAAAAAGGGAGACACATGCTCCAAAGCTCTTGGAGCATACCATTTAAATTAGGAGGGGTAATGCTTAAAGAGTTATGCTAAATTAGACTTATTCTTTTGATTGGCCTTAGATGTGTTTAGTTATAACGATTTGTATTTATGTAAATAATTATTGGTACCATTTTTTGCGTTAGGTTTATGTAAATAATGTTTTGTTCTTGTTTTTACCTTTACCCCTTTTCATGGTTTCTTCCTGTAAAACGAGGTATAAAAGRCAGCTTGTTGCTTTCACTGTGGCATGGTGTTGATGTACATGTGACCTGCAGAACTCCAKTAAATCCACRTCAAAACTCATTTTTATTGTCATCATGCCTCTCTGTTTTGAGCCTCTGCTGGTCAAAAGTAACATTATGATCTTTTATAAAGTCCTTGTTTTATGGTACATTTTCTAACTGCTTATTGCAGGGAAAGTAGCATTGACCATGAGCTTTCTGTTGAATGAAAAGCCGAACATCAGCAAGTCAAAGACTGGATCCCTGCAGCTTTTCTTTCATTTATGCTCGCCTTTAGATGCAGGCAGCAGATGCTCCTCAGCTCTGCTTTTATTTTATGTAGTTGGGCAGCCTGGGAATTGACTGAGGGGGCTTTTAGAGCCCTCATTCCCCCCTCCCCCCKTCGCTCTGTCTGCTCAGCTTTCTCTGTCAGTGTTATTTAACACAGTTAGTGTCTGTTAAGGCTGTTAATTCCAGTTTTTAAGCATTTTTTAAGCATCCTTGGAAATTTCAGTAGGTCATGGGGATGTAGTGGGATGTTTTTGAACCAGCCATTTTGGATGCAACTGCTCTRCCATTGAACCATTGATTTACCACGACTGCAGCAACGGGAGCAATCTCTTCCCATCGGTGCATGTATGAATCTTTTAGAGAGTGTAAAACAAAAGCTGCAGGGAGAACACATACAGAGTAAATCTGGGCTTCCTTTGCTCCAGTCTCCCATTGAGCCCAGGGGACAATGTTGCCTGCTTTGGCAAGAAGCCAGCCCTTCTCATCTCCATTAGGTCATGCACAGAGAGTTGTAGTGGTGATGGATACCTCAATGACCCAATCTCCACACTCCCCGGGGAGAGGAAAGGAGCTTGGCTTACATCAATGAAACGAGGCACAGATGCACCATCGGAAGTGTGCATGCAAACCAGGGCAATTTAAAATGTTTAAAAATTCAGTGTGAAACCAAATGAGTGTATATCACTTACACGCAAATGTACACTTTGCTAGAATTCCCTTATCACATGAAACATTTAACAGATTTTATAATACAGTAGTGCTGGGCGGTATGACCAAAATTTTGTATCACGTTATTTTCAACATTATCACCGGTTTCACTGTATTTCACGGTATTTTTTCTTTTCATCACAGGTCAGCTGATAATAAAATGTACTAACACCGCTTATTAACTTTTTTCTTTTATTGTACCTCTGTCTGAGTCTCTGTTTCCCTCCTCTAAATGTCTTTTCTTCTCCTCATGGTTGGAGGCAGTAGTAATGCATTTTGGTCCGGTCGTGAAGGAGGAAGGTTAAGAAAAGATTATTATCGGGTCTATTGTTTTGTTATTTATTAAAGATAAACAGCACGACTTACCTTGCACACCAGTCAYTCAATCCCACAACACCACRCCACCCCGGCTTTTCACAATAGAAGCACGCTAAAGTCTCCATGCGTCGCCACGTCTCCATKTTAAAGTCYCYTGTTATATCTAACCATGCACGTAATTGAAGAGGTGTTTACTAGATTCAGCGATGGCGAAAARGGGATCTTTTTTTAAATGTCAGCCAATATAAGAAGCGGAATCGCCACCCACCGCTGCAACYYTAACATTAGCATGCTAACGCACATAGCGGTGCAGCGAGGAAAAGTGTCCCCCYGGAAATGGTTCACTGGCGGTTGCGACGAAACGTTCCGCACGTGTTCAGGCTATTTAAACCGCTACGTCGGTGTTCAGAAAATTCATATCATAACAAAAATAAACGGTGTTCGGTACCGCCCAGAACTATAATACAGGTTCATCTTTACAGAGCAAACACCCTTTAAAGCTACAAAACTTGATTTGAAACCAAGAATAGGCCTGCCACAATAACTAATTTTGCTMGAAGATAAATTGTCTCAGAAATTATTGCAGTTAGCGATAATATTGTCAGGAGACCATTTTAAATTAATTTAATGAATGCAATTTATTCTGTYTGCATCTTCCTCTCTGGCTTCATAAAATAACTGTGGTCACCCTRGCGTGACTTACAGAAGTTTAKGAAATTTACGTAAAGTTACAGATGAACAACTACTGAAGCTCTTAACGTCGCTACCCACCTCTGTTCGAGCCAGCACAGTTTATAMGTGTCTACCTCTGGCTTCATAAAATTGTTGTGGTCACCCTCATGCCACTTAAGAAKGTTTACTAAATTTACATAGTGTAAAAATAACTCTTGGAGAACCCAAATTTTGGCACAGTGCCTTGAGGGCGTCCAGCTGAAGGAAGCCATCGATAAACTGAAGACTCTTCTTTAGCTAAAGGCSTGTTCACGGAGTTCTCGTGCTGCAGAGGTTACGAGACCATGTGCCTGTCKAAGTATTTCTTTTCACTCAACATTAATTGGCACTCTAATTGSTCATGGTAGCTTTTCTGTTAGAGTGGAGTTATTTACTATTCAATTGAAAGTAGGTGGGCTTAGTTTGGTGTCAGAAGTGGAATACAACAWAAAATATCATATTTTTATTTAAGGGGTAAAATAAATTATTGAAGCATTAACATTTTGCTGCTGTGGTTGCATTTACTTTAACAAATTCCAAAGAATTACTCTAGAGTTTTGTAAACTGATAATTACTCTGAGTAAAAAACGTCTGAACAGTAGAAGTAATTTAATCCAAGCCTTTTTTTCTTTGTTGCCTGGATAAAGAGTGGTTAGGCTAGGATGAGGTTGGTGGGTTCAGAGCCTGTGTTTTTTTTTTTTTTTTTTTATGAAGGAACGCCAGCTTTAAGGAGCTTGTTTGTTGTTGATCCCTCACTACCCCCACCCTTCACAATTTGGGTTGGAAAAAATAGTATCATGTGTAATTAATTGTCTGAAATAATTACTATTAGCCACTTTGCAGTTAGTGTCACATGATGACCTATTTTTGTTTGTGACTCACTCCTCACTATTAAGTGTTTGACTGATGATTTTAAAGTAAATTTTTAGAGCACATGGTAACCAATTAAAATTCAAAAACATGCATCATTAATTAATTGTTATTGGCTAATTGACAATATTAATTGATACTGGGYGTTTTTGCCAGTATTGCRCAATCCTGTTTACAAAAAGACTATAACAGCACTTTGCTATTCAGTGTTGTTGCTTTTATCCATGTGCTTGTGCAACCACAGAAAAACTATTGACTGCAGCCATTAGTAGTCTGCTCGTCAGAGAAAATCACTGCTATTTTTATTTCATATTTTTTAATGCAAAGTGCTCTAACGGAGCAGAAAAGGGGTGTGTAAACAGCGTCAGTTTTAGCCCCACGCTCTACTTGGTTCTTTAACTCACAAAAACAGCTGAAATGGCAGGTTAAGCCTAGGCAAAGCAGGCAACCCCAAGTCTTATCTGTGGAATGCTGGGCATCGTCACGGAGGATCTCCTCTGCGGGGAGGATAAGCTTTTATCTTAAAGCCTCTGTCTCTTGTAACTGTCCCCAGAGACCTGCCCTTTCTATCTTACTTTTAGGTGTTTACATTTCTCTTCACATCACTTCCACACACCCCCTTTCCTTCTTTCCTGTATGTCCCTTTTCGCCCCCTCCCTCACCTGCACTCTTCTTCACCGCACATATTGAGCTATCGATGTTCCCATAYATACTGTAGCTTTATGTTTGCTGGTTTGAAAGAAGTTGAGAGAGAGCATTTTTGGAGTTAAAGTGACAAATTTAAACCAGACGAGCCTCATGATGGAGGATAATGATGATGCTGTTTTTGTGGTCTCTGCAGTTTTGCATGCCTTGGCATTTTAAAAGCTTGCTTGTTTTTTTGAGACTGTGGTCAACTTGCCTGGCAAAGGCACAAGCCCATGAGTTTGAAGTTGCTCTGTTTTTCCTCTGTAACTTCATTCCAGAGTAACTTTGCTGTCACGGTTTTCTCTTTGCACCATTTTTCTGTGCATTATTTATTCATTGTTGTTTGCAAATCAGCAGACTCACAATGGCTTATTCGTGGAAAGCAAAAATAACATTGGTAAACCAATTCATAGAAATCAACTAAAACCCAGTTCTAAATTTACTAAAAAGATTCAACCAGTTCTGTAGAAAAGCTTTGTTGCATGAGATCTTTTGTGATTATTTTTGTTCAGAGGTTCCCATGACTGACAGGAAGTGAACAGATCTTTGTCTCCCAGTTTGTAAGAAAAGTTGTAAAGTGACATYTCTCCTTATCTAAGTTATTAACCAACCTATTGCAAGAACAGCTCATTTTAATACATCAGTGACTGAAAMGTGTTATTTTTCTTAAAATAGTTCAACTCAGATCCCCTTTTTACTTGGCCTGTTTGTTTTGGGTATCTAAAAATTAAGAAAACAAACCCTCTGTCTGAATGATTAAATGAATCAGCTGAGGACATCAGTCATTGCAGGATTTGACCCAGGATCAGTTTACCAAAGCAGTGCACTTTGCCCAGCCTGTGTTGAACAGGTTCATCAGCTGCTGTGTTGGATTCACTCTCAACTACAGATCCTCGCTCTGATGGGTTTTGTGACAGACCGTCAACTTGGACTAATTCTTTGGTCATAATGCAGCTGGAAAATAAATAAAACCCTGGATTTTTTTCTCTATTTAAAGAAATATCTCTGCCCAGATGTTGAGTGAATGTTCCAACACAGCAGCATCACCAATAACACTGACGTCACCCTTATGTTGTGGCAAAGTAACCAAAGAGCTGCTGACACCTTTCATATTTTAAACTTTGCTGAGTTAAGCATTTTTGTTTTACCTCACTTTACTTCAATCCTTGTCCTTGTGACCCACTGGCCTGCATGTTTTAGCTGTTTCCCTGCTTCTGCGCACCCGATTCAAATGATTAAATTACCTACTCAGAATGTCATCAAGTTTAGCAGAAGCCTGTCTAGTTAGGTGTGTTGAAGCAGGGAAACATCTAAAACCTGCAGGACAGTGGGTCAGGAGGAACAGAGTTGAAGACCTCTGCTTTAAAGTTTGAATGAAAATTTGAACTTCACTTGTTTCTATCTGAAAACTGCCATGCAGTTTTGTTTTCAATAAGTGTTTCATATAAAACCTGTTAAATCTTTTATAAAGAAAAACTGTGGTATTGCAACTTCASTTGGCATAAAAAGCAGTTCATGAATGTTGATGAGATGGTGCAGAGAGACTGAACTCGCTTCYTCTCTTCTCTGACTTCTGCAGTCATACATCCCTATGTTTGTGCCGTGTGTATGTGTGTGTGTTTGTGTTTTCAAGAGTGTATATGCAGCCAGTACACCATTTGTGGTTTAACCCAAGTGGTGGTGTTGTCATCACAAAGTTTGAGTTTCCCTGCAACATCTGCAGCTGCAACATACAGTTAGGTTTCAGTAGCAAAGCCATTTACGTATGATCTGTAACCATGTGTCATCTAAGTGCTGTTTGCCTTTTGATTTAGTGAAAATGGAAATGCAGCATTCTGCTTGATTTGCTCTGGGGATTTAAGCTTTCTTTTTTTTTCTTTTCTTTTTTTTTTTGAATACTGTGCAAACAAGAATTTAAAAAGTGGTTGCATTTACATACTTTGTTGGCTGTACTTTGTCATCTTTTTCTGGTTGATTTTGTTAGTTTTCCTTTTTATGTTCATTTTTATGTTGTTTATTAACTTAGATATGAGATGTTGAGGTGTCATTTSAGATAGTTTAAGCCCTGCTGCTGCTATCTTGTGTTATGGTTCCCCTGTGCTCATTATGTAGATATGTCTGCGTCAGTAACATCCTTTTAACCTAACCACTGATTACAAAGACAGGTTTTCAGAAGTAGACTGCGTGACAGGATACAGGCATTACAAGAGTTTACAGGTATTACAAGAGTTTATTTCCCATTCATTATGTGAAAGCTTTTCTTTTATCATACTCCTAATTAGGGCTGCATGATATTAGAAAAACCTGCGATGTGCGATATTGGTGCTTAATATTGCGATGACGATATATGATTCGCAATAAATGAACAAATACCAAATAAATAATTATGTAGTTTTGATGTCTTTCTGCTCTGGATTCAGAGCAAAAATAAAAAATAAAATAAAAAACTAATCATTTTCATTCCAAAAAGATTTTTTTATGAAGGGATCCATCCAATTGGCCAAATACATTAAGGGCTCTATTTGATTGGTGAAATACTTCAAACTTCCGTCTGAGTGACAAAACTCGAAAATGCAAACTTTTGAGCCAACCATTTATTGCAGTTTTTGCAGTTGTTGTGATATGCATATTACACAGGCTGTTATCGCAATGACGATGGATTTTCGATATAATGTGCAGCCCTACTCCTAATTGTTTGGCTTTATTTATTAAATTATTTTTGCCGCTCTGCTACAGCAGCTTAATTTTCCTCCTGTCTTAAAATTCTTAAAAGAAAATCAGGTATTTTGTTTGGAGAATAAAATGATCAGCGCAACAGCTGCATAATTTTAGGTTTAAATTATTTATATTGAGGGTCTTGCTATTGTTTAAGTTTTAAACAACCATACTTAACACAAAAACGTAAGGATATTTGTGTTTGGTAGATTGTTTCCTTGTAACAATGCTTCTTGGCAATAAATCCCACATTGGGGACCTGACTGCAGCAGCTGGAGGTTCCAGAAGCTCAAAACAAATGGTAATAGCAACAGCAAAATTAGCTGCTTGACAGAGAGGATTTGGCAGATTTTTCACATGCACAACCCACACACTCAGCTCTACTGCTCATCCCACAAATGCGTGTTCCTTACAAATGTGGCCCCATTTAAAAGGGAAATGAACAGACTTTCCGACAATAAAAGATTTATTACCAAGAAGCATCGTTACAACAAAGAAATAATCCACCAAACACATTTCCTTACTTGTTGGGTTTAGTTTATKTATTTAAAAAGAAAAAGTAGTGATTGCTGGTTTTTCTTCAGCTTCATATCAGACTTTGTGGAATCAGGATTGTAACTGATGCGTTGGTCTGTTGTCCTCAGGTGCTGTGTGGTGAGACAGAGGCGGTGGCTGTGCGGCATGCTGAGGCCACTCCCCCTGGCTCAGGATGAGTGTCAGAGATGGCGCTGCCACCATGGCAACAAATGCAGGTGGAGGAGGAGTGGGGGGAGGTGGGCCCTCTGGRCCTAACAACCACGACGACCGCACGTACATGCTTCAGATTTACCCGCGACTGGTTTCACAGTCCTCCGCCTGCTGCAACCTCAGGTGAGTTCTCAACTTCAGCCGTTGAAACTATCAAGTTAACGCTCATCGTTCATAATGTTATTGTTGAAGCAGGGTTTTGCAATGGTAAAATCGTGTTTACTTTTTTGCTGTGACCGTCAGGGTGCAGAAGGACGCGACGGCAGCCTCTGTGATCTCGGACGCCGCCGCGACTCTGGGGCTGGACCCCAGCCGCCTGTATGTGCTGGCTGAGGTGAAGGAATGTGGTGGGGAAGAATGGGTGCTGGAAMCTGGAGACCTGCCGGTACAGAGGTTTCTGCTTTGGCCTCGAAAAGCCCAAGAACAGCATGCTCGTAGCCTGGGCTTTTACTTTTTACTACAGGTAAAGTTGARTGACTGTGTTATAGTCAGAATGATGAAGCTGTGAGAAAACTCCTCCTGTTGTTTGACCATTGTTCTTCCTTCTGCTTTCTCTTCCTCTTTGAAAAAAAAACAAGTAATCAGTTTTGGCAACAGGCTACACAACAGTGATGGAAATATAGCAATAAAAACAAGTATAACAACACAAGATATAATTTCCTTGTGCAATATGTTTGGAAYAAAACCTGCATCCAATTATTTTGTTTTCTTTAAGAAATCCGAACAGCTCAAAATATTGGTTGTGTCAAAAAGCATTAATGCTGTTTTTCTTTATTTCTTCAGGAGAGGAATCGTGATGGTTCTATCCAATATGTCCACCTCCCACCTTTGTCCAAGGAACAAGAGGTACTACAGCTCGCTGACAGGGGCTTCCTCCCCCCTCCCCAGGACGATTTTGCAGACCTCTGCAACCTCCCCGTCCTCAGTGAGGACAGCATATTAAACAATCTACGCACACGCTTCCACAAGAGAAAAATRTACACCTATGCAGGCAGCATCCTCGTGGCCATCAACCCCTTTAAGTTCCTGCCCATCTACAACCCGAAATACGTCAAAATGTACGAGAACCACCAGCTGGGCAAACTGGAGCCTCACATATTTGCTATCGCGGACGTGGCCTACTATGCAATGCTCAGGAAGAGGGTCAARCAGTGCATTGTCATCTCTGGGGAGAGCGGCTCGGGCAAGACCCAGAGCACCAACTTCCTGATCCACTGCCTGACGGCGCTCAGCCAGAAGGGCTATGCCAGCGGAGTGGAGAGGACCATTCTGGGGGCRGGACCAGTCCTGGAGGTAAAACCCTAACATGTTGTGATCTGGTTTGGAGGGAAAAGATTAGTAGTGGTAAACCAGTATTTGTTTTGTAAAAGTGTGCTGCAAGAAAACCTGTTAGAGAATCTTCAAAAAGAATTTATTGCTCTATTAGAATCTTTCCTCAGCACTTATTTAAAGAGAAATAATCTGCTTAAAGATGCTTGTTTAGGACTTTTTTGTGCCCCGGCTTCATATCAATATTATAACTGTTATCCAGTTATAAGATTGCTCCTCTTAATGTTAAAACATGCAGAATCACAGGATGGCAAATGCCATAAGCTATATTTGCACATTTTGTCGATGMTGATYAATGATGAAAGTGTTAAAGGGATCCCCYATTAGTTGTAACATTAGACTTTATTTGATTAACTGTAAAATAAAGACTGTAAAAATACTGTAGGCTGTTTAGTTTTGTAAAGTTTTAAAAATATATTTTAACACGGACAGAGCCATTTTATTTACACACAAAGCATTCTGGGTAAATGATGACGTTGATAGGTCCTTGGTGTGAGTGAGCTATATCCACCCTAAAGGTTAATCTTGGACAATATCTGATGATTGACTCTTTTAAATGAAACCAGAGAGCGTTGACAGAGAGGAGAAGGTAGAAATGACTCAGCCTGTAACTGAAAATATGGATGGAGGACAACAGAGCTGCTTCATGGAAGAAGAACCTCAGCTTAGCCTGTTAGCCTTTGCGCTAGCACCGATGCTATATTGCCTTAAATGTATTAGCTCYGCGCTAGAGCAACAAACCAGCTAAACTGAGGTCCTCCATCCATATTTTCAGTTGCAGGCTGAGTCATTTTTGCGTTCCCCTCTGTCATGTGGATGGAGGACCTCAGTGATGAGAGGAGAATGTGTAGCACTGAGCTAATACATATGTATGGTGATAGCGTCGGAGCTAACGCTAAAGCTAACAGGCTAAGCTGAGGTTCTTCTTCCATGAAGCAGCTCTGTTGTCCTCTATCCATATTTTCAGTTACAGGCTGAGTCATTTCTACCTTCTCCTCTCTGTCAACGCTCTCTGGTTTCATTTAAAAGAGTCGATCATCAGATATTGTCCAAGATTAAACTTCAGGGTGGATGAAGCTCGCTAGCAGCCTCGCACCGATGACCTATCCACGTCAGCATTTACCCAGAATGCTTCGCGTGTAAATAAAATGGCCCTGTCCGTGTAATATATTTTTAAACTTTTAGTTCAAAAATTATAAAAACTAAACAGCCTACGGTATTTTTAGTCTTTATTTAACTGTTAAAATAAATGTTTAGCAAATAAAGTCTAATGTTACAACTAATCAGGGATCCCTTTAAGAAATCTTTAACATAAAGACTGTAGTCAAGCCAGAAAGAAGAAATGGAAAAAAACAAGAGGAAGTTGCTTTATCAACTTTTTAATTTTACTTTGTGCTGTTGAAAATACTGTGGGAATCTGAGGTAGATTAGACCGTTTACTGGTTCTATATCTTTTTCTACGTTTTAGGGAACAAATTGAAGTTTCTTTGAGTGTTTACAATTTTAGATGGTGGTACTTATTTGTGGCTGTTTCAGTCAGATGACTGCACTTCTTCCTGCTTTTTCCTCTGTGAGAAATGACATGCTTGTTCTGACTTGCTGCTTGCAGCTACTGACAGGCCAAAAGGAACAAAAACTGACACATTAACCTTACTGACTTAATAACTGTCTTTCTGATGGGCAGAAATATGAAGTCATTTATAAAAATGACATGGCAGTAGAAAACACAATTCTTAACTTTTGAGTTCAGACTCGTTTAACATTTTGTGTAAAAATCAAGTTTTTAAAGACTCATATGTGAGTTGAATAGCAAGACTGACAAGGTAAATTAGAATTTTGTCAAATTGTCATTGAGCCTGTCAATGGTGCCCAGTGCTGGAAGTTATGACAACACATCAAAGTTTTGGTTACACATAGTTATTTGTGTTTCCTGACTGATTTAAATATGTTTTGGCTGCAAAATCTAAAGGTTTTTATGCATATAGTTCATTGTTTAGTAAAAAAGACAATCAAAATTCTGGGATTTCTTTAGCCTTTATGATTTTTCTATTCATTAATGCACTTGTGAAAAGCAGCAGGGTTTGTATTGTACAACGTGACACACCTTCCATTTTTGGAATAATTGTATGGCCTCTCTCTGCAACAGGGACWTTTTGGCAGCAGGTTTATTGTGATCATTTCTACTGTGTGACCTCTGACACACTTGATCACAGGATAGATGCTGGAATCCACATGTGAAGTGTGAAATAGATCGTTGGCATCTGTTTAATGTCTGATCCATAATTTGTATCAACCCTGTAATTCAATCCAGATGTTGGACCAACTCAAGCTTTTCTTGTCAAGTTGTAAATTGGCATCGTCTTGCTAATGCTGCACGTGTATTTTGTTTGGCATTTTTCTGATATGAACAATATTACATTTTTTAAAAGATTTCACTTATTTGGTCATAAATATTTGATTTATAAATTTGAGGGGATAAGTGTGTTTGTTTGTTTTATTTGGACTGTGATAYTTTCATTTTTTTCAAGTTTGATTTACTGTAGATAAATGATTAAAAACAGATTTGGTTCACATTTCAAATAGCACTCTGCTCCCTCTCACTCTCTGCTTCAAATGAAAAAATATATAAGAAATAATATAAGCAGTCTTATCACCGTGGACTGTGGATAGATGGATAAATAGATGTGAAGATGGATGAATAGAAACAAGGATGGATGGATGTATGGATGGATGGAAACATGGAGGATGCATCCTTCGGACCAACGGACAGATAGACAAACTGATGGATGGATGGATGGATGGATGATGGATGGATAAATAGCTGTAAAGATGGAAACGATAGATCGATGGATAGATTATAGATGGATGATAGATTATAAGTGGATGGATGGATGATTGGATGGGTGGATGGATAGATAGATGGATGAATAGAAACAATGATGGGTAGATGGATAGAAACAATGATGGGTAGATGGATAGAAACAATGATGGGTAGATGGATAGAAACAATGATGGAAAGATGGATAGAAACAATGATAGATGGATAGATAGATGGATGGAAACAATGATGGATAGATGGATGGAAACGATGGATAGATGGATGGGAACAATGATAGATGGATAGATGGATGGAAACAATGATGGATAGATGGATGGAAACAATGATGGATAGATGGATGGAAACAATGATGGATAGATGGATGGAAACAATGATGGATAGATGGATGGAAACAATGATAGATCGATGGATAGATTATGGATGATAGATTATACATAGATGGATGGATAGATACATAGATGGATGGATAGATAGATAAATGGATATATGGATGGAAATATGGACGGATGGATTGAAGGATGATGGATGGATGGACTGATAATTGATAAATACTGTATATGTATGTGTGGATGGATATATGCATATATAGTGGTTCATGAGATATTTTGCTAACAGAAAGTGAGTTTACTAATTAGTTATTAGTTTTAAACAGGCATATGCTGGTAAAGACCTCCCCTTGATACAACTACCTGAATAACATTTGAACAAAAACCTCTGTGTTTGCATTTGATAGCCTCTCTAGCTGTAGGGAATTAATTACCCAGAGTCCTGATCTGAGAGTAAATCTCCTCCGCATACTTTTCAGTTTTATTTCACAATCATGGGAACAAAAATAGACGCTTATTCAGAAAAGCCTCATGAGGAATGCAGTTTATACAAGGTACAAAACGGCGAAGAAAAAAAAAGTCCTGGTTTGTAAAAGTACGTTTATTGAAAGTTTCAGTTCTCAGAAACTGTAAAAGAAAGAATTAAAAAAAACTAAACCAAAGTTTAATGGTAGGTGGTCACAAGCTGTCAGACCAAAGCTCATTGCAACAATACAGTGTGGATAAACACAATAACAAACGGTCATGGTGATTTCATTAATTACATGTCACATGTCAGAACTATCTGAGCTGCTGCTGCTTTCTGCGTGCAGCTCTGGTCTCTTGATGTGTGTCAGATTTTGGTTCCAGACGACAGATTGAGGAATGAAGGGGGGAGGCAGTAGAGTGAGGTTTTTTTCCCCCTCCATCAGCACAGTTTTGGTCCCCGGGGCAGACTTTGCTGCCATTCTGCTGCTCTCTGTCTCTCTGTCTTTTCATCTTACAGTATGTGTGTCAGCCCAGTCCAGAGCTGTGGTTGCAGGGTCAGACAGGAAGATGGGTTTGGACTTTGCTGGCCTGGTCATTTGGGGACAATTATACATTTGACTTCAGTTGAAACCAGTCATTGAACAGCTTTTTATTTCCTCTTCTATAAAAATGTTTGCAAAGAGACCATTTTTGTGAGTTGATGTAAAAAGCTTCTGTGCAGCATAAGATGGTTGACATAAAACAAATGTTACATTTTACTAAAGAAGTGAAGTTTTTTACTTTGGCAAAACAGTTTCTAGGTTCTTTTTTGTTGTGGAGTGTGATCGGATTACTGGTGGTAGAAAATGTGTGTGTGCGTGCGTGCGTGCGTGCGTGCGTGCGTGCGTGTGTGTGTGTTTCCTCAAGCTACAGTGGAGGTCTAAAGGCCTGGATCACATTTTGCGGAGATGAGATCATAATTTAGTGGTTCTGGATACTAACTTTGTGCTCTTTTTGCTGGCAGATTGTCCAGACTGGGACCATTTGGGGAAAAAAGTTGCTGTCCTGCTTTAAAACATTGCACCCCTCTTTTTTGTTTTCTTTAAACTGTCTTAGTTTGTGTTTGTAACGTACACGAGGGATTGTGGAACAGCCTATGTGGTTTGAACAAATGAGATTTAATCTTGTAGAACCAGCTCACTAATTCTAAATGAGTGGTTTTTACTCGCAAACTGGTCTAACTGGTTCATCCTTTGGTGTGTAGTTACTCATTGCGTGTCTCTGTGTTCTTGTGCGAGGCTTTGAAGCTTCTTGTTCTTATTGTCAGAGTGACCTGCCTCTGCTTTGGCTTGAAGGGTCTGCTTAAGAGAAATGTGTGAGTAGGATGTCTGACTGTAGTTAAAACGTGTGAAAACGCAGCTTTGTGTGTGACAGAAAAATCGTAGTCATCTGATTATTTTTTTGAAGAGTCAAACTCAGTGAAACCTGTTTAAAATCAATTAAAGGAAAACCCGATGAAGTAAATTAGTTACACATTTTTAATCAGCTTGAACCTAAACAGAGGCGTCTACGCTCCAGCTTCTCTTATTAAAACTTTCCTGTCCCAAGTCTGTGGTGCGCTCCYTGCCACTCTTGTCTCACAGCTTCAGACAGGAAGTTCCTATCATCCAGAACCCTTGAACAGGAAGCGGCTACGACACAGGAAGTAAAGGCAGTGGTTCCCTCTGCTGTTAGCTCAGAGCCTTGAGGGGCGTGGACAGAGCAGACCAGAGGGCTTATTGTTGTTCAGGAAGTGCTGAGGAGAAGCTGGCCAGTCTGTCTGCTGATCTATTGTTTATCTCTTGTGTGAGAGTAGTCATTCAGGGTGGGTGGCATTGTGTTTGAGTCTGAGAAAAGCTGACATTATCGAGATGAAGTCACTGTGCCATGTCTCTGACTCATGATAGAAACACACACAGACCCATATAAATGTACTGTGTATACAAATACCTTCCTATAATCACTCAGAGACCTACTCCAGATCAGAATATGCCTCTCTTCAGCCTTCCTTATAACTCAACACAGCTTGTATGCTGCAGCAGGCTGCAGGCCACTTTGTGGTGCTGTGACCACACCATAGGCTGGGGTTTGATGTGGTGCTCATCTTTACATGGGTGGGGCTGCTTTAAATGGCCCCAGTTTGGTAAAACGCCAAACAACAAAAAAGAACAAAATTGGCAGTTGGAGCTTCATCCTAACCATTGAAACATGTTGTCACTGACATTGGTCTCGTGTCTGTGCTGTAACTTTAAATTTTATACACTTAAACTCTCACTTTTATTGTTCAGGCTGACCTAAAAAAATCAGAGTGCCACTTAGTGTCGGTACGGTTCAGTACGGTTCCAAGCTATTTCCATTAGGCCAGATTCTTGGAACCAGCCCTTTCTTTTAGTACATACTTCGTTGTGGTTCCAAGTGGTCCCAGTCAACACCAAAATGCGACGTCAGAACACTGTTTGTCACTGATTGGCTAGGGTTGGAGTCACTGATTGCYTCTGAGCTGCCTTTACAACAACAACTCGAGGCGCCATTTTTTAAAATTGTAGCAGCGACATTAGTTGTGTTTCTGTCCAACTTTAATTCYAATTTTAAGCAAAATTTTTCAAATTTCAGAACTTATATGTTTGCTGCAATGCGATGTTAAATAAAATGCAACTACATTTAGTGATACTTGATTAAAACCCAAATTATTAATGTTTTTTTAAATTTATGTGTAACATCTTTAATTGTGAAGTTATTCCTCCAGTGAAAAGACATATGAATGCATGTCCCAATGGGGGAAAAAAAGAATAGAAGTTGGATTTAAATTGGATTTAAAGAGACAGCCTCAAAACGAGTTGATCTGAGGCACACCTCAGAAAATGGGTGAAAGAGGGGCTTGTGGAGTTACGATAAGGATGAATTCAGAGCAAAGCATTGCAGTTTCACTTATATAAATCCCAACTGAATGAAATGTGAAAAAGAATGTTTTAAAAGCAGGATATGTCTCTTTTATTCATTTATTTATGACCACAGTTCAGTTTATTGTTGCATCTGTTCACGTGTCAGTATTTTTTGGGGGACGTTTTCTTAACAAAAAAGAATCGTGCCACGTATCACAAAACTAAAGTTTGTTACCTGCTGTTTACCTGTTTCTTTTTGTGTTTCGCTGTTTAACTGTAAAGATAGTACACAAGTCAACAACGAAGAATTTGTCATTCTTTTAATCTTTCACATAGCTGGCACGAGCACGTGATTTCCCAATGAACTAGTTTGTACTGATTTTTTTTCCACTCGTTGCCTAAAATAGAATCAATCAACCATTGTATCCTGAAGCAATTATAGATTTTTTTTATCCTTCCATAACCACCATCATGTTTTTGCCTTAAGACGGCTGCAAACACAAGCATCTTTAATGTAACTTCATTGGAAACAGACCTGCAGGAAACCTTTTGCATATTTGCTCAAACTCTCTCTTAAATGACTGATTTATTAATCTTCTTGATGTTTCTGCTCTTGTGGTCCCCGAGGTGACGGTGCTTATGACAGAGCAATTCATAGACTGTGTTGTACTCCCTCRGGACTTTGCTGTTGCTGTTGTGACGCTTTAGAGAGTCAGCTCTTTGTTATTAGTTCGGACCAGTTAAGCCTTGAGGGGTCTAAACATAGTCGGAATATTAGCTGATGCTCGAGAAGCCGAGCGGAGGAGGAACCGTGTAGAGACGTGGTTGCATTCAGTCGCTGCCAACAAACATGTGATCTCAACAAACTGTTTTTTTTTTTCACATTTGCAATAACAGTGATTATTTTGTCACCAAGTAGCACGGAGCATTTAGCCTGAACGTTGCAGCTACCAGTGATTACACACTTCTGCTCTGAGCTCTAATTTAACCTGTATTGCAGCACATAATTCATTTATTTGTGAATCGGWAGATTCTTGCTGCCCAGAGAATCAGCCTTTCGTCGAAAGGTTTGAATAATTTTTGCATGGGCGTTGTCCACTCCGAAAGTGGCATTTTGTAGCACTTGTATTATTTAGAGGCCTTTTGTGTGTGTACCCATGCACTAGTGAGGTGTCAGTGTCAGGGCCTTGGCAGCGCCTGTGGAAACCCGAAGCTCTCTGAGCTGCACCAAACACTACACTACTTTTTTTTTTTGAGCACGGGAGTTCTCTTTTCCCTCATTTGTGACATCAGTAGAAATTCTTTGTAAATTTGGATCATATGATCACTATAAAATCCTTTTTAAAGTTGTCTTTTAGCTTCCAAAAATTTCTAATTTTGAATGCATCACATGTTTTGAATTCTTTTTTTTTTATAATTTACACTTTGCTTGCTGAGACAAACGATTTATTTTAGACATAAGCCTCCTTCATAAGGAGAAGTGTGTGTGAAGTGGGCTAAATGTGGATGTGAGACTTGTCACTGGTGGCTGTTTATGTGGAAATGCACAGGGAGCACGGCTTRCAGAGAAGGCGGCTCGCCACAGAAATAAATCAATTAAAACACGGGGTCATTAGAGTCACTCTGGGTCCACATCGAGAGCGTGAAGGCAACACAGGTGACCGAGACAACCCCACCCCCTCTTCCGCCTCTCTCTTTTTCTCTGCTCTCCTTGCATTGCTCTTTTGTTTAGACTCTTTCTGGGCAAACCCTGTTTTGTGAGAATGGTGACTACGCCGTGCTTTTTCATGGCCATGGTTTGGAAAACAGTTGAATTTGCTTCCTCATACCTGCTGAGCTTTTCAGCCAATCGGCCTGGCTGCTGACGGGCATGTTTGAATACGAACGATGCTGCGAAATGTTTAGAATTCCCTCCACGATGCAGCCAACTCTGAACTTTGCAAAGAGTTTTGTACTCTTGTCTCTAAGGTACTGGGACACCATCCGCTCCACAAACCGCTTACTGATCCTTAACAATGCCACAGAAGCAAAATGAACTCACATAAATGTACAACAATAAAAACAAGTATTTGGTCTGTAAAAAAGGAGCAATAAAAAGCCTGTAGAGTTGGTTGTTTAGAGCAGTGGTTCCCAAAGTTGGAGTCGGGACCCACAGTTGGGTCCTGAAACATCAAGGTGGGGTCCTGAAAATATTTTTTTAATTAATTACACAAAAAAAGACAACTAAGTAGTGCTGGGCGGTATGACCAAAATTTTATACCGCGGTATTCTCAACATTTACACTGGTTTCACGGTTTTTGACGGTATTTTTCTTTTCATCACAGGTCAGCTGATAATAAAATGCACAAACACCGCTTATTAACTTTTTTCTTTTACTGTACCTCTGTCTGTGTCTCTGTTTCCTTCCTCTAAACGTCTTTTCTCTGACTGGTGGTTGTAGACTGTAGTCATGCATTTTGGTCCGGTCATGAAGGAGGAGGGTTAAAAGATTATTATCGGGTCTATTGTTTTATGTTATTTAATAAAACTTATCAGGATGACTCACCTTGTACACCAGTCAACTCAACTCCACTACAAAACTTCTTCCCCTGGGCCTTTTCACAATAGAAACACGCTAAAGTCTCCATGCGTCTCCACGTCTCCATATTAACGTTGCGTGTTAAATCTAACAGTGCACGTCAATGAAGATGTGTTATTAAGCGATGGTGAAAACGGAATGTTTTTTTTTTACGTCAGCCAATATGAGCAGCGGAATCGCCACCCGCCGCTGCAGCTACTCCAACAATAACATTAGCATGCTAATGCACATAGCGGTGCTGCGAAGAAAAGTGTCCCCCGGGAAACAGTTCACTGGCGGCCACGTCAAAATGTTCCGCACATGTTCAGGCTAATTAAACCAGTATGTTGGTATTCAAAAAATTCATATCATAGCAAAAATAAAAAAACGGTATTCGGTACAAACCAGTATACCACCCAGCACTACAACTAAGAACATTTTTTCCCTTTGTTTTTACAAAATAATAAGATTAGTGTACTTAAGATGGACAAAATAGCGTAATAAATAATGTTACTATGCTCTTGTTTGAAGTGAAAACAATGTTCATCAACCGACAACAACTGGGGGCACAGGTCTCTGCTGCTGGAATTTTGTGGGTCAAAAGCTGAAAAGTTTGGGAACCACTGGTTTAGAGAGTCCAGGTCAAACTAAAGAGAAGTCTGGTCACAGATAACCGAGCGTCTGTTTCACCATCCATGAACAAGCAGCAGCTGTTGCCTCATGCAGTGCTTGAGACTTTAAAAGTATTTTCAAAATCCCACCTTGCTTTAAAGGTTTTTAGTGCAGTAGAAGAAAAAAATGTGTTTCTCTAAATTGTATTTCTGCAAAATGAGTAAAAGGAGAAGTAAAACAGAAGGACAGATCAGCTCAAAATGGCAGCGAGCAGATTAAAAAAAACATGTGTTTCATTGCAAAGATGCCGATCATTCCCAGTATTTGTCTGCAGATGTGTCGTTTATGTATTTGTATGTGGTCCCGATCGGCTTTGATGCAACTGTGTCAAATTCAGCCGGTAAATTCTTTGAAAAACACAATGTGGGCCCCATTTAACATTCACTGAGTCAACTTCCCCTGCAGTGATCTTTTCTGTGGTGTGTGTAACCATGTGAACATGTGCACCGAGAACGAAAAAACAAAACAAAAACTAGAGCTGTTCTGTTATCGTATCGATGCAGTAACCGTGACCCACCTCACTAAAACCTGGTTTGGGTCTGAGTTAGAAATTCTTTGAAAGAAAGCCGTTTCTAATCTCGTGGTCCGACTCTGCTGCGCGGGCAGGACCGAGCCGCATTTATCATCTCTGACCTGTGACCTCTTTGTCATTTTCTTCTTTTCACTTGCCCCTCTGTGCACACACGCACACATCAAGCAGAGTAAATGAAGATAAATCAGCGTTTCAGCTGCTTGTAAAAACCTGATACAACTCCAGGGATATTAAACCTTTTTATTGTAATAGAGATTTGTTGTCGGGTTCATTAAATGTTCTGATAGAGAGATGTGTGTAGTTGGAAGCACTCTCCACTGCAGTTTGTCTTGTAGCACTTCCATATAAGGTTTAAAAGCTGCAAGTTCTCGTTTCCAAACATCCTCAATGAGCTGCAGAAATCTGAAACATTTTGGGGGAGGCTAGTGGGCGCAGCATGTGGTGGATTTTTATTTAGACGACTAAAACTTCAGATCCAGCTAGAATAAATCTTTATATTGTGCTGATTTGATAAAACACACCCAAACCTCCTTGTCTACCTCTTGTCTTTTTCAGGCCTTTGGTAATGCTAAAACAGCCCACAACAACAACTCCAGTCGTTTTGGTAAATTCATCCAGGTTAATTATCTGGAGAGCGGAGTGGTGCGAGGGTAAGTAATCCATCACCAGATTCATAAAGCATGTGAATTTTAATGTATTTTATCAAACCCTCCTACAAATCTTTTGTTCAAAACATTCAAGGACTTGTTTTTTTATGAGTGTTTCAGTTTTGTGCCTCCCTTTAGCTAATCATCTTCCTCTATTGTCTCTTGATGGCTGGTCATGTGTCTCAGTGCGTATGTGAAAGCTAACTTTTAACCATTAGCATTCTCTTCCCTTTTTTTCCCTCAGCAGTAAAACTCTGCTTAGAAGGTGCATCAAAGTCTGGTCAGCTGTGTCACTTCCTTATTTCTTCATCAGGGGGAGGGGAACAGCTGCTCACCGCAGCATCTTTAAAGAACAAACCACGTCATGTATTCGTTGTAAAACCTGAAGGGCTCTTGAGTGCAGTGCTCAGACTTGTAACGGTATGAGTTTTTCGACACGGTTGCACAAGTAAAAGTCTCCAGTTCTCAAAATAAACTGCGATTTGAAAGGTGTACATGCCTGTGGTGACAGCTGCTCGGCGCTGCAGAAAGTGGGCATCCCCCAGTCTGATTGTCCTCTAATGGCTCCTGGTCCCATCATTGTCTGATTGCTTTCACTGAGAAGGGTTTGATTCAGGCTGCAGGGTTGATTTTATGGAGCTCTAAGCTACAAACTGAAAGCTGGGAGACGCACTCTATGATCTAGTTGATGCAAACCGCCTCTTGTGATTTAACATCTGCTTAACATCTGCTACTGCAGCATTCTGTTTCTTTACACTCAGTCAGGACCTTCACGGCTCTGTTTATAGACTTGACAAAGACAGCCTGTCTGTCTCTCCGTCTTCAGTGGGAGCTATTCAGACAGTCAATAGAGGAGTTCAACAAAGGAGAGCCTGCTGTTGCACCTTCGTCTGCTCTCAAAGTAGCTGACAGTCGATTTATGCTTTAAATCTGAAAATATTATCTCAAGATGGTTCAAAATAGTCAAAAGGAGAACACTTTAGAAGACATGTTCGTGTGAAGGAGGTAAGAGTCAGTAAAAGTGTTTTATGGTTAAACTTTGCAGCTATAAAGACAAAAGCTTACAGCTTATGTCACTGTTTTACTAATTAAACCAGTGGTTCCTAAATTTGAGGTCATTATCCCATTGTGGGTCATGAAACACTGGGTGGGGGTCCTTGGATAATCTCCAAATATCCACTAAAGTTTAACAAAATGGCGTATTTTCAAAGAAATTTACAAAGATGCAAACAGTTACTATAAATTATTAAAAATGAAAGTGTTCATTAATTGTTAGGTAATTGTTAAGACTGTTTGTGGTAATTTAATCAGGTTATTAGAGAAGCTTAAGCATTTAAACCAGAATTAGATGGAGCCACAAGCCTCGGTTAATTTGAGGGTCAGAAGCCAAAATGCTTTTTCTGTGATATGAGGGTAATGTCACATCAGTCAGATTAGAAATGTTTCACGGTGACGTCGTGAACGTCTCCGTTGATCTGCATCAATCTCACATTCCAAGTTGACAAATGGATCTGAAACATGCCTGCGAAATACTTTCCACAGCAAAGCAGAGCCACCTCTCTGCCTGACTGTAGGGGTCAAAAGTTCAGCTTTTTCCTTCAGTTTATCAGCAGTCGGTCTCGTCTGTAACCGACCATGTCCACGTTGTTTGTTGATGTCGTACCAAGTATCAGATAGCAACTTTAAATGAATAATTCCAGTAGGTTTCCTTTAATTTACATTATTGAACAAGTAAACTAACATGAAGTAAATAAATTACACAGAAATATCCAGCAGCACATTATAAAGTAAAGCAAAATGGATAGTGTTTAAATTTTGAAACCGATTCCCAGAAACAAGTAACTTGAATAGGTGGTGTATTTATTAGTCGTTTAAATTAAGTTTGAGTCAAATTTCAGGTATTCACTGGTCAGTTTTAGTGATTGGCATTACTACAAAATGTTTATACCACTGTATTTTTAACAATTTGATGGTATTTTTCTTTTTGAGTATACCTGTGAGTGTCGAATACCTCTTGCAGACATGGATGTGTGGCTCAGGTGTCCCCCTGGGGCTGCTCTGGTTTTGGGTGTGGAGGGTGCCGACTTTGGCCTTGAGCAGTCTTGGGACATGTTTGTGGCTGAGGGGGTGGAACAGCTTGCTCGTGGCTTTGGCTCGGCAGAGTTTGCGGAGTGCAGACGGTTGATTGACATTCAAGCTTTTGGAGCTGGGTTGTTTCTGTACGGTGTGGGCCATCCACTTTTTGGGCACAGGTTCTTCTTGGGCATCGCCCTCGTGAAACAGTTTATTGACGGACCGTGCAACGTTCCCAGTGTTGTTTAGGCCAGTGGCTCCCAACCTTTTTAGACTTGAGTACCCCCTGAGCCATTTTGTCATACCACTAATACCCCCTCTGTCAAACGTAATGATGATTATCCAAAACTATAATGTACAACAACTGATTATTAAATGAAAATTATTTATTTAACACCCTAGATTGTTTAATTTTCAGACATTTTATTTTTTTCAACTCAAATTAAAAATAAAGATAAATATGTTGCCTTGAAAGTGAATAAGTAATTAAATAAATAAACCAGGTAATGGCAGGTGCAGAAAACAGCAGTATCCAAAATACATTGTATTGTCCAAAATACATCAAAAAGCCCAAATAAGAAAATTCTGTGAGATTCCGCGTTTTATACTGGATTCCATTCCTGTGTCAATTCCATGATTCTGTTTGCATTTTCCACATTGTGGATAGAAATCATAGGGACCTACATACCCCTGTCCTATTTTTATGTTTTTACACACCTGGGAAATTTTTCCACTCACCCCCTGTAATGTGCTCGTGTACCCCAAGGGGTAAACGTACCCCTGGTTGGGAATCACTGGTTTAGGCTATTCAAACTGGTATGCTGAAATAAAACAAAATTCATATCATTACAAAAATAAAACCTGGTTTTTGGTATAAATTGGTATACCGTCTAGCTCTAGTCCGTACCTACAACTGGTTCCAGAGGTATGTGTGTGAGTTCAGGTTAATCTGAATTCCTATCAGGTATTCGTGGTGTGCCTCAAGACTGGCTTCTTGAAACCATTAATTTGTCTGTTATCAGTGTCTCGAACATGTAATACCTACAGCATGTAAAACTATTTTAACATTTTGTTTGTGTGTCTGTAGCAATGACACATCAGCAGTTCCAAATGCGAGGTGTGTGCAGTTTTAATTGGTTATCTGTTTAAGGTTGCATTTTTGTGTGTGATAAAAACGAGTTTCTCACAGTGAGTCTCTAATCTTAGTGTCGCAAGGACTGGCGTCAGTTTTCTTGTTGCTTATAGAAAAAACAAGTCTGACTTATAAAATCAGATTTAGACTACTTTATGACTCTGGCCTGGTTTATTTGGTAAATACCGCTGCATTTAAAACAACGCGCCTCATGACTGCAGTGAAAATGTCGCTCCGCAGCGGCCCTCCTGTGTCGTCAGAGTTTTGCCGAGCTCCACCATTTGTGTGGCTGCTTCTGAACGTTTTGTTCATTGATTGTTCCAACCACCTGCCCTCACTTCAACTCATCCTCCTCTTTCACTTTCCCCAACCCACTTTCACTTACTGACACACAAAGCGTAGAGTTCTTTTAGTATTTAAGCTATAAGTTATAGTTTTGCTCATTCTCTTGCTGTCTTTCAGGGCTGTGGTGGAGAAGTACCTCCTGGAGAAGTCTCGCCTGGTCTCTAGAGAGAAGAACGAGAGGTGAGGGGGGAGAAAGACCACCAGACTTCATGAATCCATCTGTATAAACAGGAAGATTTTGCTATAGTTTAATATAAAGTTCAGCTGAAAGCCTTTGAGTTCAGACAGTCATCTGCTGAAACGCTTCCACGCCCACACACTCACCACCTCGGACTCTAAAAACATGTTCAGTTGCTAACCAACAAATTAGATTAAYAAATCACAACCCACTGAACGCATCGACAATGAATAATATTTAAACTAACATGACTCTACTTGATATTTGTAAAGCCAGTTACGGGGCTCTCTCTTAGTTTGTAATGTCTCATCAGTCGTACTCATCTGTTGCTGTAACACTGACTGTACTGTCTGTCGCTTTTATTTGTTACTCATAACAACATTCACTTAACAACTAGACTGCTTATGTGACTAATACAAAATGTGCCACGGTTCTAGAGAAAAGAATTCGTATTGTTTGTGGCATGGCTTACTTTTGGTTTTAAATCAGTGAGACTGACGTGTTTTGACTGAACTACTTCAAATAAAACCGTAAATTATCAGCTGAGACAGGGAATACCTCGTATAAAAACTTAAAGTAGATGCTTTTGAGTGGGAAGAGCATTACTCACTCGTGAACTTCCTGTTTAGATTTTCCCAGCTAGGTTTTTTAAAAATGTATCCACCTTCCTCTGACAGGTCCGTCTTTGTAACCCCTCCGCCTACTCCGTCTGCAGTTAGCTGGTAATCACCTCGCCTACAGTTACTGTTGACAACATTTCTTACTCTTCGATTTAGAGAGACAGAGACTCTGTTTGTCAGATGTTTTCGTGTGATAAGTGTGGAAACTCATTAATTCGGTGTGCGTTTTACAGTAAAGCCCCAATCACTTGTTTACTTACCTACTCAGTTCACAAATGGAAAACTGATATAAGCGTCGCTCAGCTCCAGATGTTGTCTTCATTTTATTAGCTTTTTACAATAAGTTCAGCTTTATTTTATCGCGAAGACGAAGCCTTTGTTTGACAATAAATACGAGGCTCCTACCTGCTCATTATGATGGCAAACAAGCCAAGATGCCACTAAGAATTAATTCATAAAAGAGACTTTTTATAGTATCTTTCAAGTGTTTTCTTAATTTTTATATATATTTTTTCCAGGAACTATCACGTGTTTTACTACCTGCTATTGGGTGCTACAGCTGAAGAGAGGAAGGAGTATAAATTGCTGCCACCGGAGGAGTTCTTATACCTCAAGCAGGTACAGTCTTTTAAATCTGATTTGTTGTAAATTTAAATAAATTGGGACTTTATCAGTCCACAGCCTGTTAATTTAGTTAACGAGGTTTGACAAAAAAAAAAAGACAAATGCTCTTGAAGTGCATGTGGCGTTCATGAAAGCTGCCAACTTTTCTGAATAAGCTGCTGTATAAACTCACACACGTGCGCTGCATGTTAAGATGGCTCTCTTGTTTAGATTCCCATCTTCCCTCAACCCTTTTAGTTTTTTTTTCCCTCAACGATTCCTTTTCATCGTCATTTTGGGCAATTGTGGGGTTTATGATCTCACTTTTTGTCCCTCCCTTCTAACTGTTTCTCCTTTTTTTCTCCTTTTTAAGGAAAACTTTAAGATCGAGGATGAGGAAGATCTGCGTCATGATTTTGAAAGGCTGCAGCAGGCGATGGAGATGGTTGGCTTCCTGCCAGCCACTAAAAAACAGTGAGTGAACCAGTGAACAGGAGCGTTATTTTAATGGATTTGTGTTAATGAAACACAGATACATGCAGAAGTGATGTACTGTATCAATTTATAAAGCCAGTACAGTCTCCCCTTTTCTCCTCTTGGTCCTGCTGTTTTCAGGCTGTGTAATCTTTACTGTGTTGCAGGATCTTTTCTGTGCTCTCCGCAATCCTTTATCTTGGCAACGTGACTTACCAACGGAAGTCAACGGGCCGAGAGGAYGGTCTGGAGGTGGGGCCACCAGAAGTTCTGACCACCCTCTCCGACCTGCTGAAGGTAACTTTGGCGTCTTGGTTTTTGGTTGCTTTACTTAATTTTGGTAGTTGTGCATTTTTGACTTGTGGCATTAATGCTTCCCCAGGTTGAGGAGGAGCTGCTGGTTGAGGCGCTGACGAAGAGGAAAACGGTGACGGTCAATGACAAGCTGATTCTCCCCTACAGCCAGTCTGAGGTGGGCTTCAAGAAAGAAAACATTCTACAGTCTACACTAGCTGCGTTTACATTGACCATGAAAATGCGCAAATTAGAATTTCGAAAATGAATTTGCTCAATGGAAACACGTCAATTTCGAAAAAACTTGGGTTTTTTGACAAAATGGTTTTGCTCTAGGATGAAGTGGTTTTTCAGCTGTATCGAAATTGGTGTGTTTCGCAAAACTGCAATGGAAACACTTTTTTCGCATCACGGGAGTCACGTGATCAAGAACTGGCTGTTTCTACTGGTGAAAAAGACGACGATGAAGAAGACAACAGGAAGTAGAAGTAGCAGTAAAATCACCTACTACAATTTTCCAAAAACGCCGCATACGTAGCCGCTCCCAAGTATAAGGGGCTTGTCGTTCGAAAGCCTCGATAAGACGCCGACYTCTCCTCTAATGATGAGCGCTAGTGTCCTGGTAGCAGCATGTGTTTACATCCATTGCCGCCATGTTTGTAATGACGTATCGTGAGAACAAACAGAATGTCGACAAAGTTTTGTGCACATTTGCAATGGAAACGCAGCTACTGTCGCCTACTTTTCCCCCCTTAAACTCCTATAAATGTGTTTTCCTTATATTCTRATTTGCATTCACACTCTAAAAGTTCTTGGTAAAGTTATAAATTTAGCTTAAATCACTTCTTTCTTCCATCAGGCTATCACAGCTAGAGACTCCATGGCCAAATCTCTTTACAGTGCCTTGTTTGACTGGATAGTCCTTCGCATCAACCATGCACTGCTCAACAAAAAAGACATGGAGGAATCTGTTCCCGTGAGACACTAACACATAAAAACATGCCCCACACGCCTTCTGGGACAGCAGACAATCAGCTGAACAGTGATTTAACAAGACTTTTTGTTGTTTTCCAGTGCTTGTCCATCGGTGTCTTGGACATTTTTGGCTTCGAAGACTTCCAAGTCAACAGCTTCGAGCAGTTCTGCATCAACTATGCAAACGAGCAGCTGCAGTATTACTTCAATAATCACATTTTTAATCTGGAGCAGGTTAGCAGCTGGATTTACGTTCAAACGTTGCACTCTAAATGTCGCACAGATATTTGTGGCAGTTTGCTCATCAAAACATGATTTTCTTCTTAATAAAGGAGGAGTACCAAGCTGAGGGAATCACCTGGCACAACATCGACTACACGGACAACGTGGGCTGCATCAATCTCATCATCAAGAAGCCCACAGGCTTGTTGTATCTCCTAGATGAGGAGAGCAAGTAAGAATAGCTGCATTTCTTCGTTTCTTCATTCAAATGGATGTGAATAGTTATTTTCATGTAGTTGAAGCTTTTTGTTCAGAGCTTTTGTTTCTCCCCCTCTGCTGCTTGTGCTCCAGCTTCCCTCATGCCACAGATAAGACCTTGTTAGCCAAATTCAAGCAGCAGCACCAGGGGAACAAATACTTTGTCCCCACGCCGGTCATGGAGCCCGCCTTTGTCATTCAGCACTTTGCAGGGAAAGTCAAATATCACATCAAGGTAATGATTGTTGTTGTTGAAATGTTATGATTTGGTTGATTATAACATTTTGTTAGTTATGTATAAGGCTCAGTAAAAGACATTACCTTTAAACATCTAGATAAACTTTATTAAGAGAGAGAGAGCTGTTATAACCTAAAGGGAATAGAGKTGTTCATGAAACATAGATTTAGAACCAGTCTGAAAGAACGGCATACCTCAATCCAAGGAGTCAGATTGTGGCATAATCTGGAAGAGGATGCTATAAATGCTAGATCAAGAAAATTARAAAAGTGGGGCTTTTGAGGAAATATGGAACAGTATAATATGTATTCATGTAAATTTGTGTTCTAGAAGGATTTGACTTTTTTCTTGTTTTGTTTTATGTTAATTGAAGATTAGTATTGTTTGAGTTTATATTTGAGGAAAAAAGGGGCAGATATAAGATTTTTTTCTTCTCTCACCTCCTTTCATTTCATTATGTTTGTGTTTTTTTTTTCTTTTTTTTGTGTACATAGAATTTTTTAAAGAAATGAATAAAGTTTTAAATGAAATCAGAAGTAAACACTCTTTCTTTCATTGTTAGTGTTCTTAGTGTCTCTCTAACAACTGTTCTCTCATCAGGATTTCCGGGAGAAGAACACAGACCACATGCGACCAGATATCATAGCGCTGTTGAGGAGCAGCGACCGGGCGTTTGTGCGGCAGCTCATCGGCATGGACCCGGTGGCCATGTTCCGATGGGGCATCCTGCGAGCTACGATCAGAGGCCTCGCTGCTTTCAATGAAGCTGGTCGTTCCTGGGCCGCCAAAACTGCAGGTACCTCATCTAACAAGATCAATTTCTCTCTTTTTTTTTCCATTATAGACAACTCTCTAATAATCAGTTCTGGTGTGTTAGCCTACATAAATATGGAACGATAACATCAAACAGCTGCTGCTGTACCACAGCTTCAGAAAGCTGCTCTGTAATTAGCCGTCATGGCAGCGTGGAATAATGTGGAGGCCTCAGAACTTGAGGTTTTCAGAGATTTGGAGATTTTCCTCTGTGATCTTTCAGAGGATTTGGGTGCTCTGTCCCCTTTTGGTGAGCTTTCAAATAAACCTGTTTCTAAATAAAACAGTTCTGTTAAATGTTTTTTGTGCTGTTCTATGTTTGGTGTTGTAGGTGTTATCCGTCCAGCCTCCAGAACTCCTCTTGGAGAACTCAAACGGTCCAATGCCCCCATAGAAAGAATGTACAGGTAAGCGATACGCACTGAGAGATTGTAAAGCTGAGATTTACTTTGTGTTCAGTGTGTTTTGGACTGGTTTTACCTGTGAAGGCAGTTTGCTTTATTTTATTTATTTTTTTATTATTTATTTTTTCTTAAAGGAAACTACAGTYCTTGTCACTTTGATGGAGATATTTAACCTGGTGTATTGTGGACCTCTACATTATTCCTTTGGTTCTGAATGAGATGAGGACCAACACCTGAAATATGCGTTATCAAAAAAAAAAAAAAAAATAAAACACTTTTTGTCATCTCAGTGACAGATTAAAATTTATTTAACCTCATCTCAGTCACCCATATCCTCCCCACCTTTTGGTGACCCCAGTGTTTGCGGTTCTCTCCTCTTCCTCTTCCTCCACAGACGAGCTTCTATGCTCGATTTCTACTTTGATCACTCAGAGGAGCGCCCTCTAGAGGCCTTTGAAGACATCTTTGCTAGCTTTGAGAATAAGAAGTAAGTGAATTTGGTMGAAAGAACAAAGAAGTGAGAACAGGAGGCCAAGCAGGAAGGAATTGAGCTGTTAAGTAATAAAACAGTGGTGCTTTTTAAAATGACATCAATGTAAAGTAGTGTGTTGAGTGGGTGAAAAATGTTATTTCTTTTTCTGTTTCAACTTCTGCTCCTTAAATTATAAACGTCCAATCTTTTGAAMAAGTTTGGTGAAACAGTGAAGAATAGTTTGGCTCACAYTCTCAGACTGTAATCACCTTCCTTCTTCTGTATTCGCCATAATCCCCCAACTTCCTCACATTTATTATTTTTGCAGTGGAGCACAGGAAAGTGTTTGCAATAGTCCTCCCCTATTAGCCACTCAGATTACATCATCCTGCTGTAAAGCCTTAAAATCACACGCATGTTTAATAAACAGACAGAAATGTCTGGTGCAAAACAACCAAGAGAGTTTTCTCAGAAAGAAATAGAATCGTAGTGTTTAGATTTAGACTGGTTTTACTTTAACTTTTGTAGAACCAGACTGGATGTAATCATCTGTTTTTGGGGAAAAAAAGTGTGAGATTTCTGTATACCTCCTACAGGGTTCTTGCAGATCCTTAAAAAGTCTTAAAAGGCATTGGATTCATCAGTCCAAAAATAAGGCCTTAATTAGCCATAAAATGTCTTAAATCAATCTTTCTGAAGTCTTAAAAATGTGAATACATTGTAAATAGGATGACTGTAATGCGTCTAATATTAAAATAATTGGTAATATTTATTTATTTTTTAAATATTCACATGCAGACATTCCCCTTTGACATCACTTCCTGTTATTTCACATGCAAATATCTCTACAACAGTTCACCTGAGCAATGTGAAATTTAGTTTTTAATATGTTAAAATTGTTATCTTTCCAAAAATGTGGTCATATTTCTTTAAAAAATTTGATGTCACAGGCACTTTAAGGTGTCATCTACAGCAATTTGGGGTTAAGACCCCTCTGTGGGTCCTAAAACTCTTATATTTTAGGTTGTTAGAGGATTTCCAGAAATTAAATTACGTTTAAAACTGACAGCTAAAAAATGTTTTTTTTGCTATATTTGATGAAAAAGTAGTTAAATATGAATAAAACAAATGCTCTATTAGCAATATTTGAATACTTCAACCAAAAGTACTTTGTTTTGTGAGTTTCTGCCAGTTTTTAATTTTTGTCATTTGTGTTTATTATGAAATTGGTCTTAAATTTAATTTCACTTGGCATTAAAAAATCTTAAATTTAACTTGCCTTAAACTGTAGGAACCCTGTCCCAATATCTGCAAAATGGTGTCAAATCCATGTAATTTACGGACAGCCTGTACAAGTTGACATCTATACATCATGTTCTACATACTGTATATATCTTTAAAGCGTCCAGTCTTTTTAGATCTGAAAACACCAAGGAGTTGAGGTTGTAAATTTCTAATAAGGGTTAAATTCCTTCACTGCTTGGCTTCTGTTTTCTTAGTCAGTCGCGGTAAGTAAAGACCTAAACCTGCATGGACTACCTCTGGGTTATGGGAAGATATTAACCTCACCGGAGCCAGCGTTTCCAGTGTAACCACCAGCCACGGTTAAAGAACTGCACACACCCGTAACAACTTACAGCCAGTAACAGTCGCAGCATGGAAACAGACGGCCAACTCCTGCCGAGCACCAGCTCAGCTCTGCATGTTTACTACCACAGTGGCAGCCAGACGTCTGTGAATACCATCTCTAAATACCCCCACATCTCTATCTCTGTGTATCTTTTATTGTCTGTTTTTATAAAGGAAGTCACAGCATGGTTGGGTGGTCTTGTGTGTCTCGTGGTTTCCTCGTTCATAATCGGGAGGAGGAAGAAATAGATTTAGTGGTTCACCGATGGGCAGAGTGTGAAATCTGAAGTGTGTGTTGGTATGAGACCCCCCAGCTGTTCTGTAGTGGTGGTCCTGGGTAACTGCTGTGGTTTTTTTCTACTGCAGGTGTCCTAACAGTGGTGATCTTCACACTATCCTTTTTCTTTTTAAATCGTGTTTTATACATTTCGCCAATTTTTTTTGCTTTTTCCCCCGTTTTCCTCCCCCCCTGCTCCCCATCCTCCCCCTTTTCTCCTATATTCACACCGTGTGTGTACATGTGTGTGCGTGCGCGCGATCAGAGACATGCATGCAGAGATCATCAGCTCCATTAAGAACTTGCAGCTGGACGGGGAGGACCCTCGCAAGCTGCTTCAATCTTGGGGTCGCCTCCGCTTTCCACGAAACGTCCTCCAGTGAGTCTGCAGACAGAGCGTCGGCTCTTCTCCAGATCAGTCCGGTTTCATCAGCTCAGGCAGAACATGCTCCTGCATCCATGACTAATGTGTCAGCTYTGACATTAATATTTACTTTTGATCTAGTGTGGTGAAACATTGCAGCATGGCAGATTATTAATTAGTAGTGTTGGGCACGTTAAAACATAACATACCACTTTTATTTATAAACCATTTAAGTGCAGTTCAATAAAACCAATACAAATCACAAAATTAGGTACCTAGATTGGAGAATACAAAAAATTTACAAGTAGTAATAAATTAGTAACACTAAAATCTCTCATGACGAAGAAACTGTAGAAATGCTCAGTATCCTGATATACAGTAAGGCTGAGAACCAGTTCAGAGTCAAAAGTGTATTTTTAAACAAGACTTAAAAACTAAGAGAGACGGAGAGTGCCTGACTTCTAGTGGCTGATTATTCCACAACTTTGGACCTTCAACAGAGAAGAGTCTATCAGTTTGAGTCTTGGGCGAGGAACCTTTAAAAGCAAATGATCCTCTGACCGGAGAGAGCACTGTGGGACGTGTGGACGCACTACATTAGAGAGTTATTATTGTGTTAAAGCAGACCAGTCATTTTAACTCCTGTTAAAGTGGACATATCCTGCAAAATCTACCTTTTTTTAGCCACTATATACCTTTTGTTTAGTACTTGGYGTCTCTAGGACAGAGGTTCTCAAACTGGGGTCCCAGGATCCCCAGGGGTCCGTGAGAGGTATCTTGGGGGCCTTCAAAAAATTTCACTAAATTGTTAATTTGGTTTTTATTTTTAAAAATGCATGGAGAACAATGAACTAAAAAACAAACATAATAAACCTAATAAAAATATATATTCCTATGGCATTTAGGGGTTGAAATGACAAATTATCTTTTAAAACAGCATGGGGGTTATGAGGGGGTCCCTGGAATTTTCTTGCCCTTGTAAGGGGTCCCCGGACCCAAATGGTGTGAGAACCCCTGCTTTAGGAGTGCAGAAAATTAGAATTTAGTTTCTCCTGGTGCTGTAAAGATATCTTTATATTCTATTTGGGTCATATTTATCAACCCGTTCAGTTTTCTCTATTTTGTATGACCTTTTCTGAACGATTACTGCCAAATAAGGTCTGGYTTTACCAACTACAGTTTCATTGTCTTCATTCTCCTCTGGCTCTGGGTCAGACTCTGGCTCCAACATGTGAGGCTGGATGGACTAGTCTTCTGTTGTTGACATCTTTTAATAAATTTGTAAATAAAAAGTTTCTGCGCTGCTATATAGTCGTAAACCCCTCTATAATCTAGAATGGACCCATCTGGAAGTTGCGCTGGAACTCTGAACTGTCTGAACTGTCTCACCGGAGGAGTCCAAGCCTGAAATATGAGTTCAATTTAAAATTATTGTAACAAACACAGGTTTCTGCAGACAAGTCTGATCAGCACATAGGAGAAAAAAATACTGTTTTTCCTTTTATAAAGAAAACAGTACTTGAGAAGAACTAAACATCTTTGAGTCATAATAATAAATGAGATTAATCAAGGATTCAGAGTTTTTATTGTCATACAAAATATGTACATCAGGAATTAAAGATAAATGCTGAGGTRCCAGTTGTCAGCAGTGAAAAAAACACTATAACTCATAAGAAGATAAAAAGAAAAAAAGTGTGCTGCCTCTAGACTGTATTGCCACATATAAATGTGCACATTCAGCCATAGAAGTACTACTACTTTAAAACAACAACAGCTGCAATAAAGTGCTGTACATGCCGAATCAAAAAAAAAAAAACAACAACATTCAAAAAACACACAAAACAGAGTTTTTTGCGATTAAAAAAAGTCTTGATTAATTGCAACTGAAACAATTTAAATCTATGCCCAGCACTAATAATTAGTCATTATGAGCTGCTGGATAATCAGCTTCTGTTGACCAAAACCTGGATGCCATGAATACATTAACTACTGCATGACTGTCAACAAAGACTGTTGACATGCAAGATCTTTTATATCAAATTTTTAGCATGTAAGCTCTGCGGTGTGAGACATGACACTAAAGAGAACATGAAGATGTAGAGAGCATGTCTGTCTGTGTGTGTGGAGTCTCTGCTGAGCTGATTTTTTGAAGTGTTTCATTCCTCCTCTTCTTCTTCTGTCTAAACCTCGTCATCCAGTCTAGGTGTGAGCCTGTGTTTCACCACTCACCAGCTGCGCATGAAGAAGTCACCCATTCTTACTAACCTGGTCTCACAACACTCCATCCGCTTACCCTAATCCAGATTCCCACCTCACGCCTCCTGTTTACTCACACCGCTTCTTCCTTTTCCACAGGAAAAACAAGACCGTCCGACAGAGGCAGGCCATCCCCAAGGTAAACCCGAGTGGCTCGGTTAGTTCTCTGTAATTTGCGAGCAGGGAGTTCACCGCTGGGTTTCTGCTTCCAGAGTTTGCTGGATTCGCAGTCGTTGAAGTTCATCGTGAGTCTGACGCTGCACGACCGCACCACCAAGTCTCTGCTGCACCTGCACAAGAAGAAGAAACCGCCCAGCATCAGCGCTCAGTTCCAGGTCACACTTCAGGAATCGTGGACTCGGAGACGGGTGTTTGTTTTACAGCCTAGTGAAACTTTTCGTTCTTTTTTCTCCCCAGAACTCTCTGACCAAACTGTTAGAGACTCTGAACAAAGCAGAGCCTTTCTTCATTCGTTGTATCCGCTCCAACGCCGAGAAGGTAAAATATTATTGTGTCGTTTATTGACTTTTTAAAAAGTGTTAATTTAATCCTGTTAAACAAGCTCCTTTGCTCTTCCGGTAGTGATACAAATTCTCATTTAGTCTGAGACCTTGGGTTTCTGAATGTAACTGTTTGTGTGCGTGAGCAGGAGCAGATGTATCTGGATGAGGCCTTGGTGCTTCAGCAACTCCATTACACAGGAATGCTGGAAACTGTTCGCATCAGGAGGTCAGGCTACGGAGCCAAGTACACCTTCCAGGTACAGCAGCAGATTTGTCCAACAGCCTACAGTCATTCATCTCATATCTCAACTACTAAAAGCCTTAATAACCATCATCTCTGCAATTCTTTCAGGAATTTGTGGAGCAGTTCAGGGTTTTGCTGCCAAAGATCACCTCTGCCTCCAAAGATGACATCTTAGAGCTGCTTGAAAAGAAAATGCACCTCGACCCCACCACGTACCAGATAGGCAAAACTAAGGTATTCTATTTAGAAGCAAGGTATTTTAAAAAGTCTTACTTTTCTTTGATTTTACAGCTGTGTGTATACTGATTTCCTAAAGTCCCATCTGTTCATTTATTCATACATTTTCTTCTGTTTGGGAGGATTTCAAGGGGTCCCCAGGCCAGACGAGAGACATACGTGTCCTGGGTCTTCCCCGGGGTCTCCTCCCTGTGGGACATGCCTGAAGCACCTCATATGGAGGCGTTTTTACCAGATGCCTAAAACAGCTCAACTGGTTCRTCTTAATGTGGAGGAGCTGCAGCTCTACTGAGCCTCCTGGATAACTGAACGTCTCAGCCTGTCTCAGAGCAGTGGTTCTCACCTTCTGACCCATGAAATATCTGTGGCAGATGCTTGTGACCCCAAATATTACTGGTCTGAGTACACAAACTGTCAGTAACCTTAATAAAGAAGGGCTTATTGACAAGTCAATCAGCTTTTACAGCAAAATGACATAATTGTATATATTTTTAATGTAATTATTTTTGTACTAATTATAGGAAAAATATTACATCACTAATTTTTTTAACCTTTGCTTTGATTACTGCAGATTATCTATGGACCCCAACTTGATACTTTATGACCCACGTGGTGTTAAAACTTTACTGCCCTCCGTGTTTCTATATTTTCAACCTTAAAAACGTTGGATAATTTTGAGCTCTTTCAAAGTTTCTAATAGAAATCTTGTATCACTAACTGACCATTTTTGCTTCTCTGACATATTAGCATCTAGCTAGGTGGAAATGCATCATAGGGTGCACAGGCACAGTCWGGTCAGTTTTCCACAACCAGAATAACACGATCAGAATAAATGTTTACATGCACACAGTTATCAGCATAAACCACCCCTCTCATTACAGATCAGTTCTGATCGAGCTGAATCAGATCAGAATATTCCCATTGATTACACGATGCATTTTTATTCAGATTGGCTGTTTATTGCGATTACTTGTGTCCATGTAAACATAGCTGCTGAAATAGTTCTGATGGACCACACAGAGGCCTCCTGCAGAGAAAACTCGTTTCAACCACCTYTATCCAAGATCTCATTCTTTTGGTCACTGCCCAGAGTTTGTGATAAATAGTGAGGGTAAGAACGTAGACTGATCTGTAAACAGAGCACTTCACCTTTCAGCTCAACAGACCAGTACAGAGTCCACAATACTGCAGAATCTGCACGGATCCATRCGCCAACCTCAACAAAACCCCGAGATATTTAACCTCCTCCACTTGAGGCAGAACCTCACCCCCAACTCTAAATCTGTTGTTAGAGTAAAATATTTCATTTAATATTTGTAAATAAAAAGGTAATAATGATCTGACAAAGTTTTTTTCTTTCTTTTTATTATCGTCACTGTGTATCAATTATGGAACTGAAAGAAAAAAGCATCACTGTTTTATAATTTGCTTATAGCGACAACCATTCTCACAATTTCACAAAACAGAACTGAAAACCAAGTTTGGACTCAGGAGAGGAACAAAGTCCATTTTCGCATGATGTCCCCTAAAATCAGCTGCTGACATCTAGTTTAGGAGTCAGACTGTAAAAGAGGGAATTGATACTGTAATCCTGCTGCACTGTAACCTAACAATGACAGGTGATGGCTCAATCAGTCAAGATGGCTGCACCTTCAGAAGTTAACTGTTGGTTTATTCCAGTACGTTTTGCTTCTGCAGGTGTTTCTAAAGGAGCTGGAGCGACAGAAACTGCAGGACATGTTGCACAAGGACGTCATGCGGAAGATCATCTTCCTTCAGCGCTGGTTCAGAGCTCGCCTGCAGAGGCAGGAGTTTCTAGACATGAGGAGGGCAGCCATCTTGATCCAGGTAAATGCAGACGGACCATTGATTTATTTCTCACACCAGCGTACAGCGTACAGTTTGCTTTGTTTGCTTTATAACAACTTAAAGACCATTTAAGAAGAATCTTGGTTGTCTCTGTTTGGTCTTTTAGTTCTCTTGGCGTAGTTACTGCAGAAAGGAGCAAAGGCGACAGGCGGCGACTCTGATCCAGGCGGTGTGGAGGGGACACAGGCAGAGATTAGAGTACCACCGACAAAAACAAGGCGCTACAAAAATACAAGCCCTGGTCAGGGGGCTCTCAGCACGCAAAAGGTGAACCAAAAAAAGTGTTTTTTTTTTTTTTTGTCTTTATATGAAAGTAAAATGAAAACATTTGTGCAACCGAAGTTTATTTTGAAAAACATTAATAAAAACAGAATACAATGATTTGCAAATACTTTTCAAGCAATATTCAACTGAATACAATAGAAAGACYAGATATTTAATGTTCAAACAGATAAGCTTTGTTTTGTTTTGTTTTTCAAATTTTCATTCATTTTTAATTGGATGCCTGCACGTTCCAAAAAGCTGGGACAGGGTCAAGTTTACCACTGTGTTACATCATCTTTCCTTTTAACAACAATCAATAATAGTTTGAGAACTGAGGGCACTAATTGTTGAAGCTTTGTAGGTGGAATTTTTCCATTCTTGCTTGATAATCAACTTCAGTTGCTCAACAGTTCGGGGTCTCCACTGTTGTATTTTTGCTCCAATCATTTTCAATGGGAGTCAGGTCTGGACTGCAGGCAGGCTGGTCTAGTACCTGCACTCCAAAGCCACGCTGTTGTAACACGTGCAGAATGTGACTTCATTGTTTTGCTGAAATAAGCAGAGACATCTCTGCAAAAGATGTGGTTTGGATGGCAGCATATGTTGCTCTAAAACTTGTATGTAGTTTTCAGCACTAATGATGCCTTCACAGATGTGTAAGTTATCCATGCCATGGACACTAACACACCCTCATACCATCAGAGAGGCTGGCTTTTGAACTTTGCATTGATAAAAATCTGGACAGTCCTTTCCCTCTTTGTCCCAGAGGACACAACATCCATGATTTCCAAAAACAATTTGAAATGTGGACTCATCAGACCACAGGACACTTTTTCACTTTGCATCAGTCCATCTCAGATGAGCTCAGAGAAGCCAGCAGTGTTGCTGTGTGTTGTTGATATACAGTATGGCTTTGGCTTTGCATGGTAGAGTTTTAACTTGATCATATAGATGTAGCAACGAACTGTGTTCACCGACAATGGTTTTCTGAAGTGTTCTTGAGCCCATGTGTTAATATCTGTTACAGAATGATGTGAGTTTTTAATGCAGTGCCGCCTGAAGGATTGAAGGTCACAAATATTCAGTGTTGGTTTTTGGTTGGTCCTGATCTGTGTGTTACACAAGCTCCCTTTATACCCAGTCATAACACTCACCTGTTTGTAGTTAACCTGTTCACCTGTGGAATGTTCCTCAACTTTCCCAGTCTTTTGTTGTCCCAGGTTTTTTTGGAATGTGCAGGCATGAAATTCAAAATGAGTGAATATTTGTAAAGAAAATAAACAAAAATAAAAACAGTAAAGTTTATCTGTTTGAACATTAAATAAGAAATAAGTAAATAAGAAACTGTTCTTAATGTTTTGGTGAAATGAAGGTTAAATAAATAAAATAAAAATATATTGTCTTTGTAGCGTATTCAGTTAAATATAGGAGTTGCAAATCATCGTATTCCGTTTTTATTTATGTTTTACATAATTCAATGGAAATGAGGTTGTACTTTGAGGATAATATTTACAACCATACTTATCATGTCTTGTGCCTAACAGGTGTCATTCCATCCGTGAGGAGAAACGAAAGAAAGAAGAGGAAGAGGAGGCCCTTAGGCGAGCAGAAGAAGAAGAAAGGAGGAAGAAAGAGGAGCAGGAGGAAGAGGCGAGGCGAAAAGCAGAAGAGGAAGCTAAACGGAGAATGGAAGAAGAAGCAAGGAGGAGGAGAGCGGAGGAGGAGAAGGCAGCAGCCAGGAAAGCACAGGAGCAGAGGGAGGAAGAGGAGCGAAGGGGAGCGCGGGAGCCTCAGACAAGAGAGGACCCCGATATAGAGCTGGTCAACGAGGAGATGCTGGATGAAAACCTCTCTGCTCCGGAGGAGGAAGAGGAAAATGCCAGCTCACATACAGATGAGGAGCTGGAGGGTGAGGAGCTGGGCTTGAAGACTAACGGCGCCACGTCTGAGGCTGGACCTCAGCAGGAGGAGGAGGASGACGACGACGACGACGACAGTTTGGAGAACCAAACACAAGGACGGCCGGACCCAAAATTGGTGCTGCCCTCAAATGAGGTCACCCCTAACGCACTTAAGTCCACGTCTTCGACTCAGGGGGAGGAGCCGACCAGCACTACCTCCACAAGTCCACCTGCTGAGGAGAAGAGGGGCCAGCCCGCTCTGATCCACAAGCACCCCTCATCCAAGAAGAGAGAGGAGAGGAGACGAAGAGGCCTGGAGCACAACAAGATGGCGACGGAACGAGCTGCCGCCTCAGCCTCCTCCTCCTCCTCCTCCTCCTCCTCCTCCTCCTCTGAAGCCACCAGCAAAGATCAGACAACTCCACCGAAGAGCAAGAACCAGGAGACATCTAAGCTCAAAGAGAGGTCGGACAGCAAGGAGCTGGACCAGTACACCTTCGTCAACTGGAAGGTGAAGGACGACAAGGGAGGGAAGAAGGAGGCGAAAGGTTCTCCTCCCTCTGCCGGTCCGGCCCGACCCTCTACGTTACCCCTGGTGCCTGTTGACGCCACGTGGGAGAGACACGAGGACGGCGTCGGAGCCGTGAATCTGCAGCGCCGCTCCGGAGCCATAAAGGAGAAACCAGAAAAATGGAAGGGAAGGAGGATTAARGAGGAAAACTCAAAGGGCACCGGCTCTCCTCCTCTTCACAACCGAGAGGAGAGGACAATAAAACCCCAGCTGTACGTCCGCTCCACCGCTTTCTCTCTCTTTTTTTATTTTTGTTWAAAAAAATCCTGCCCTTTTTTTACTGAAATTGTTAATATTTGATCTCTCTGCAGGAGCGACGTGTCACACCCATCAAYTGACAGTTTTTCTTCAAGTTCTGAAGTTGCTGCTGCTGTTTCGAGCAGAGAGGTAATTCAATTATTGGTCCATCAGTAAAACCTGCTCCTTGTTCGTCATGCTCAGTCTGTAAACAAAGTTCTCTGCTCTGCAGACACACCCCTCGTCAGAAACTCACAGTGTTGGCCTAAAGGAAAGCTCCGTCCCAAAGAAGCAGCAGGAGGGTTTTGGTCCCCAGGAGTCAGTCCACTCCAGCGCTTCCACTCCAGACAAGTACATCACTGCTCCTAATGTTCAAACAGATGAACTTTATTGGGTTTTTTTTTGTTTTGTTTTTGCAAACATTCACTCACTTAGTTTTTTCTCCCTCTCTCTGCAGGTCTGGTGGATTCTTCAAGTTTTTGAAGAAACGATCCAAAGAGGCCCAGACTCCGGACAACGAAGAGCTGACGTTAATTCAGTCCCTCAACGCCAAGTCAACACACACAGAAGGTAGTTTGTACAACCAACGTAATATTCTGTTTAACGCAACCTCCCATTTTAAAAATTATTTGACTTAAAAAGCATAAAAAAAGTCCAATCCAGATTGTTAAATTAGCCAGACGGACGGCTGTGAGAGCAGCTTGTCTGGTCCTATTGAACATGTGGACGTGCAACTAGCATCCACGTGTTCTTTCTGTCTCCACAGTCAACAAGAAGAAAGCTTTTCCTCCTTCGTGACACAATATTAGTTATATACAAGAAAATATTTAAATCTGTTGTGGTAGTACATTAGCAAAAAATCKATCATTTTACGTTTATAATACGACCCCCTAACTGTATGGATGATTTTTTGGGGTTAATATTGTGTGCTAACATAAATGTGTAAGTTTGCGATTGAAAAGAATAAATTGTCCACAGTAATGATGACTGGTTTGGTTTAACCTCTGCTTCCTGGATCATGGTAGTGCTGGATTTGTGATTTTGATATACATATATATATATTTTTTCTCTAATTTTTCTTTTTATATTTTTCTTTTTATTGTATAATGTATATTAAATTATTTGTTTTGTTTTAATGAAATGAATAAAGAATTGAAATTGAAAAAAATAGAATATTTAAGCATTAAGCACTCGTAAATAGAGTTTATACACTAACACAATAAAAATGTTCTCTCTTTCTTTGTTATTTTTGTAGTGTCTCCATCTGGACATGTGTCTCGGACTCTCCCTCACCCCCACAGCGACCGTGCCGGCCGGACTTTGGGCAGAAACCCCACCATTAAGATCAGTCGAGCRACGCGGGTGTCGGAGCAGTGGAACGCCTCGCTGGACCGAGAAATCAAAAACGCCAACGAGCTGCGGCACCTCGACGAGTTCCTGGGCAACCAGGTGAGTCAAAAGGAACGGGGTTCAGACTATGTTTTGGAAATAGTCTCAACTGGGGGAAAAAACACTATTTGTTCTTTTTTTAAATTATTATTTTTTTTTTGTAGGTCAACGATTTTCGATCCAGGGGCAAGTCTCTGTCCAGTACAGAATCCATTTTTGTCACAGCCACCTCGCAGTTCAGAGACANGGGTTCAGACTATGTTTTGGAAATAGTCTCAACTGGGGGGAAAAAACACTATTTGTTCTTTTTTTAAATTATTGTTTTTTTTTGTAGGTCAACGATTTTCGATCCAGGGGCAAGTCTCTGTCCAGTACAGAATCCATTTTTGTCACAGCCACCTCGCAGTTCAGAGACACCATCAAATCCATGTACTCTGTCCAGGTAAGCYTGCCTGCAGGCTTGAATACTTAATAATCTGGGTTTACCTTCCTTGGATTAATTCTGTCCCACGTCTGAACAGAAACCCACCATCGGCTACAAAGGTCTAATGTCGGGCTACCAGAACAAAGTGATCCACTTGGCCGGTTACGAACACCAAGAGGACGTCCCGCTCGTGGTCAACCTGTTCCAGTCCGTGCTGGACGGCTTCATCAGAGGAGAAATGAAGAAGGAAGAGGCGGAGCCTGCAAAGGTAAAAGGCTCTGTCGTTTTAAACGGGAGGTATTATGTATTTTCCAGGCACTGTTCAGTGCTGTACCACAATCAAGTAACTGTGTTACCTTCAGTTTATGAAAATATATCAATGTAATATATCAAACATAAATCTAAACACCTTGAATTGTCTCTTTAAGAGCCTCCTACCATTTCCAACACTCCCACTTCAGCACATCTTCACAACAGTGCTTTATGCTGTTTACAGTCTTTTGTAGGAGCACTGCATTTTGTTGTAAAAAAAGAAGAAGCAACATTATTTATAAGTTTTAGAAAATGACAATATAGGATTCGGTCGAACCTTATTTGAATGATCCCATGTCGGACCAGGATAGTACGTTTTCTGAAGAACTGGAGCAAGTACAGAGGCTCTTACCAGATGTTTTAGCTCCCAGTCAACCTCTCATACAACTGTTTTTAAAGAAACCATTTCTAAATCAAGTTTAAGATATGTTCTGCAATGAAATCATAATGATTTGTAAGGATCTATTTCTCCTGCTACTAGTCTGGTGGAGCTGTGTGTGGGAGGGAGCTTTGTACCAGCAAGGTTAAAATAAAAAAAATGAACGATGTATTCACAGACGTGTCTTGTCTTTCAGCTTGCCAAAACTAGAAAAAAGAGGAGGAACAAACATAAAAGTGTAAGTTTGCAATTGAAAAGAATAAATTGTAGTCAGTAATGATTGGTTTGGTTTAACCTCTGGCTGACTGTGTTTTATTAGGCGCAGTGCTTCCTGGATCATGGTTTTGTCAACTACCAGGTCAGCATCGTGCAGTCGTGTGACCAGTGCAGCTCTTACATCTGGGTCATGGAGAAAGCCTACATGTGCTGTCGTGAGTAAAACAAACAACAAACCAGGATTTTTCAGTAAAACATCAACAGATCAAAGTTATTTATTTGTCCTGTTTGAAACTTTTCCTACAGATTGTAAGATGGTGTGCCACAAGAAGTGTCTTAGCAAAGTAAACATCGACTGCTCCACTTTCTGTGCCAGAAAGGTGCGTTTTTCTTTTTCTGTTTTTTGCCACATGAACGCATTGACAGTATTGTTTGATTTGAGAAGACGAGTTGCTGACCGACGCTGTGCGCTGAATCCACAGAGCGACGAGGTCATCACCGGGCAGCACTTTAAGGTGCGCGTCTGTCACCTGGTGAGCGAGAAGAACCCYGTGCCGGTGGTTCTGGAGATGATGCTGGAGCACGTGGAGATGCACGGTCTCTACACCGAGGGCATCTATCGCAAATCTGGCTCCGCCAATCGCATCAAAGACCTGCACCAGCGGCTGGAAACGGGTCAGGGAACCGAAGAAACCTCTGTTTTCATTTCATTTGTTTCAGCTCGTAAATTGAAACATTTTTTGATGCCCTTACTGCCTCTTTCCCCACGTGCAGATCCCCATCTAGTCCACCTGGAAGACTATCCCATCCACACAGTAACTGGCCTGGTGAAGCAGTGGCTCCGGGAGCTACCAGATCCACTCATGACCTTCGCACATTACAACGACTTCCTTCATGCAGTGGGTGAGTCGGGCGTTGTCCAGCAGGGGGAGACGTTTCACAACAGAAACCTTTTGTCGCGCTCCTTTTTTAACCACTCCTCAAATGTTAAATCTCCTGTCAAATGTTCCTTTACTGTGAATAAAAGTGAGCTTATCACAGTAAACTGTTAATATTCAGAATTAAGTGTTGTTTACATTTTTTWAATGTATTTTGTTAGAACTGCCAGAAACTCAGGAGCAGCTTCATGCCATCTATAAAGTCCTGGAGGAGCTTCCCTCAGCAAACTTCAGCACATTAGAGCGACTCATCTTCCACCTTGTCAGGTATGTTRTTATGTAAATCAGCAAAGTTCAAACTTTAGGTAGGAACTCTTCTGTTAGTGGAGTCCAGATCAGATCATTGTGTAAGTGTTTATAAAGTATTCACACAAGTATGATAATTTATTTATTATTTTTATTTATTTATTCCATTCATTTAAAAAAACAATCTGTATATAGTAATAAAACCAAAGTAAATCATGCCCTAAATGAAAAAGGTACAGAATGAAGAGAAAAATCTTTTCCTAACTGCTTTTTATTTTTTTCTTCTGTACGGTTTTATGTCATTCCGCAATTATTGTGCAATTTCAAAGATTTATATTAAAATGTTCAGCATTCCAGCTGTGACTTTTGGTACTTCAGTAATTTATACTTTTTGAAATATTTATATTTTTCTGCCATTTTRTTTCTCATTYAAAATGAATGAAGCGGTCTTCATCATCCTTAAAACCCTTTCAAATGTTCATAAATCTTTAGTGTACTCTGCTTCTTTTTTTTTTTTTTTTTTACATTGTGCCAATTTCAGCTTTTTTCGGCTTTTTTCTTCTGAGGGGTTTTTTTTCGGCTTTTTTCCTGCTAATTTAAGCTTCTTTCAGCTTCTTTTTGGTAATTTAAGCTTTTTATGCCTCTTTCAGCGTCTTCTAATTTCAGCGGTTTTCTATGTTTTAAACTAAACTTTCTGTGATAATTTCAGCTTCTTACTGCTTAATTCAGCATATGCACTGTTTCTGTTTTTGTGCTAACTTCAGCTACTTTTAAAGCTGTATTAAGCTAGTTTTAGCTATTTTTGCTATTTGAAAACAAATTGCAACTTTGTTGTACTACTTTTTGTTTTTCTGATAATTTGAAAATTTTCTCTGTTCTTCCCATTGGTCTGTAAATTTTAACTTTTTTCTGCTACTTTTTAAAATTTTAGCTACTTTTAGCCTTGTTTCCAGCTGCTTTTCTCCTAATTGAATCTGCTTTGTGCTCAGTTCAGTTCTTTCACCCTGAATTAAATCAGTTTTAAAGATATTAAGCTAAATCTTGGTGTGGTAGTAGCTAAGAGTGATCCCCACCACCTGCTGAAAGCTAATTAGCTATTCAAGATGACTGACAAAGCTAAATACAAGTCGTCAGTCAGTGGGCACTATCTTCTTTGAACTTTAACTCTGTTTCAACTTTTTAAACTATGTTGGGCTGAAATGTACTTTTTCTGTTATTTTAGCTACATTTCTGCTTGTTCGGCTGTTTTTTTTTTTTTTTGTTGTTTTTTTTTTTTGCTCATTTTCTACTGATTTTTCACTTTTGTTTTCCTACTTTCAGCAGCAGACATCTGTTCAAACTGAATTTACACCTATAGTTTTACTAATTTATATTTTCAGCTTCTTCAGCAGCTTTCAGCAAATCTTTAAGGGTTAATTGTCGAAGTGTATTTTTTGCAGGAAATGTAAATGTTCCTGTTAATCAAACAAAGCCGACAGTGCAGGCAGTGGAATGACTTCTTCTGTCTGAAAACGTTCCTGCAGGGTCTCCAAAGAAGAGGCTCACAACCGCATGTCCCCCAACTCTCTGGCCATAGTGTTTGCACCGTGCATCCTGCGCTGCCCTGACACCGCCGACCCGCTGCTCAGCATGAAGGATGTCGCCAAGACCACAACGTGAGGAAACCAGGACAAAACATTTTCCATTCTGACCAGGTGATCCGTGTTTTGGACTGTAGTTTCATCAGATGTTGTAAATGCTGTGGCCCTCTGCCTGCAGCTGTGTGGAGATGCTCATCGTGGAGCAGACCAGACGATACAACGAGAAGATGGAGGAGATCGAGCAGCTGGAGTACGCCGAGGCTCTGGCTGTGAGCCAACTCAAACTCAAGAGGAAGAACACGGTGAGGAGCCTCACTTCTTATATCAGCTGCATGTCAGAAGTTAGTCATTAAAGTCAAATGTTATTTAAAAACATACTTGGAAAAGGCTAACAATGTTAAGTCAGGTCCTCTGGACGGGTTCTTTGTCAAAACGTTTCATCTCTTCTCCAAGAGTCTTCTTCAGTCTGAGTAGCTGCAGGTAAGCCCAGATTCATGAGCAGTAACTTCACATAGTGGATCAACCAGTTTACCGTGACACCTGAAACTGGTTGTTCACYTGCGGAAAGAGGACCACCAGCCTAATGTAACCGGTCGTTAGAGCCCTGATGTCCGCTTGTTGTTCAGAGGGTTGAGTCATACTCACAATAACAGCACTGTGAGAGGAACATCACAACACCTCCAGACTTCTATAGACTTTCATCAGCTGTTTTTTGTTTTAACACGTCTGAAGGACCAGATAGATTATGATATTGATAGCCTTGATTGTTGGCAAATCTTTAGGTTCTGTCGAAAACTCATTCATCTTCGTAAAATACAGTCTCGTCCKACATATTTGAACTGGCAGCACGACGGCTCAGTGGTTAGCACCGACGCCTCACAGCAAGAAGGTCCTTGATTCAAACCCCGGTTCAGACCTGGGGTCTTTCTGTGCAAAGTTTATATATATATATTCGCCTGAGAAATTATGAAAATTTTAGAAGATGTGTAAGCAGAAGATTAAATTGGGGGAAACAAATTGACTGGAAGCTTCTTTTRGACTTATGCATGTTCTCCTTGTGCTTGTGTGGGTTTTCTCCGGGTACTCCGGTTTCCCCCTCCCCTAAAAACATGTACAACAGGCTGCCTTCAGGCCCAGGCCTCCCTTGAAAAAGAGATGTGAGATCTCAACAGGACTTGCCTGCTTAAATAATGGTAAATAAATAACTAATTGCTGGTTTCTTTGTCTTGAAACAGAATCTAAATTCGTAGAATACGGACTCTCTGCATATCCACTATAGATGRTTTACTTCATTTGTACGGGAACTTGAAATCCTTGAAAAGGTGTTTATAAGGTTTGGAAAGTGCTTCATTTCTGTATAAAGTCCTTGAAATTTTTTAATGTTTTGACCACACAGTTGTGTAAAACTCAATGGAGAAATGGCACAGAGATACAAACTCAGCCGAAGTTTGGAAAAGTTTGACAGTTTACCTTGAAAATGTTTGAATTTTAAAGTGCACAAACCCTGTAGAACTGCTGCTCAGACTGAAGAAGTCTCTTGGATATGAGACGAAACGTTTCATCGAAGAAGAACCCGTCCAGAGGACCAGACTTGACGTTTAGATTTTTCCCACCTGGATTATCGAGACGCATCAGGATATGATTGGAAAAGGTTTATTTCAWGAATAAATGTAGATTTTGTCGGGTATTTTTGCCTCCTGTAACTCACTCAACCCCTTCGTCAGCTGTTCTCAGGTTCCTCCAGTAACACGGCCAATGTTCCTTCTTTTTTGTTTTGTTTTGTTTTTTAGCACTACCTGCATTTACCTCTCAGGTACTCAGCTCCTTACAAAGGAGTGGTGGTACGTATCATCCAGTTCTCCAGTCCAGTAGATCCAGTAGTGTGTAGTTTGCCATGTTGGACTGCTTGTGCATGGCACGCTCTGGCTGCTGTTTTTATAATTATTATTTTTTCTCTTTACTCATTTTCATTTGTTTTACAGTTATTTAACTGTAAAATCSTTTGTACTAACTGGATGTAGTTTGCATAATGTTAGTTTTTTGTTTTTAGTTTGTGTTGTGAAGGATTTGTTGTTTGTTGTGTTCTCTGAATGTGAGGACAACATGGTTCTGGGTTGCTGTTGTGATTCTGGTCTTTTTTTTTTTTTTCAGAAAGTGAACTTACTGTTTTTTTCCGGACTATTAAGTTGCATTTATTTAGAAATTTATAACACAGATGTGATGTGAAATAGTCTTAACACAACAAGCAAGTTACTGTTGACCAATCTCATTCCACATCACGCAATTAGCTTTCACTTTATGCAATAAGAGWATGGCAGGCCCTTTTGACATAAAATTGTCTTCTTCTGACCATCTGTAATTACATTCTAGATATCTAAAAAAGGATTTTAACTAGGAATAACTACATTTTAACTATCCTGAATCATCATTTATTTTCATGGATCAAAATGCCTTTCAACATATCTCATCAGATTTGTCATTTGAAGGGTCARACACCCATAATTACAATTCAAAATACCTCAGATGTAATCACATTTTTTAGATATCTGAATGTACAAATTGTGCATTGAGCTGTCCAAATAGTTTTTTCAGGCTGCAATGAAAGACAAACTATCTGTGTTCCTTAATACACATCGAGCTGCAGCACTAAAAATTGTGTTAAAAATCTCAGAAGTTGAGTTGGACTGAGCTGACGCTGCAGACCACTGAAGAGCAAATTAAGGTAAGGTTGGTGGTTCTGTAAGGCTAAAATGTCCTAGAAACCTTCTGACAAAATGCTACATAAATCTGTGACYTTTTAAACTAGTCAGAATAATTATTAAATATATCTTGACTATCATGCTGACTAGTCAAAATGTTAATTCAAGACATCTGTAATAGAAAATGGTAAATGAACTGTACTTATATAGCACCTTTCTATCCAACAAAGATACTCAAAGTACTTCACATTACAGCACTGTGAGGTCTCTACAAAGATAACATGTAATCATCCTGTGGAGACTAATCAGTGCCAATCACATTCATACACTGATGGGACACGCATCAGAGAAAAGCRGTCTAGATGAAAAAATATTCAATATATCAATAATTCATTCGGAGCATCTTAAAATGAATTGTGACTAGTCAAAAATACAGCTGTAGGTATGTCTAAATTAGTTTTGCCGAGTCATTATTTACTTTCACGATAGCAGCAATTTAATTTGCACTTGTCAAATTGATATATTGCATATCTACAAATACATTTAGAATATTTTGAATTATGATGTAATTTCAGATATATTTAGTTGGAGTTAAGACTAGTTAAACACAACAAACAGTGAGCTCTTGAAAGCAAATAATGACTAGTCACAATTCCTTTAAAGACGTCTTGAATCGGAGCCTCCATACATCCATGGTAACTCTGAAGTCAACTAGTAGAATGTAATTATAGATATCTTAATTAACTAATGTTAATAGTCATAAATCAATTTCAGATATCTGGAATGTAAGGCTTGTGAATCCATTTTAATGTTAAAGTGGATTGCCATAGACAGAGTAAGCTCTGGTTTTTGCTACACCCTCACACATTTCTCAATCACCCTAAACTTGCTTTCTGCTGCTGGATTACGGTTTGTTTGTTTGTTTGTTTGTTTGTTTGTTTGTTTGTTTGTTTGTTTGTTTATTTATTTATTATTTTACCAGACAAGGACAACATTTAGTTGTCACAAGCCAAAACACTCTCTCACTACTGCGGTAGTGATGTTTACAACTTGGTTCATGTCAGTCAGAACGAACATTTAACAAACAAAAAAAAACATCAGAAAATGTGTCATGAAGAGGGGGAAATCATGTACAAGTGACAGGACCAGACAAATTATTAAAAAAGTGCAACTTGTAGTCCAGAAAATACGGTACTAAAAATGTGACTTGCAAAGCTTGATAACAAAGGTGTATTTTTGATTTAGTGGTTTTCTACTAATTAATTGTTTATTTTTTATCTAAAAAAAAAAAGAATCCCAAAGCTCTGAAAGTCATATTATTTATTAATAAACTGAATCTTTTTGATCATGGTGACGTGTTTAACCTGGATGACTGTGGAGGGGGAGAATTTATTCCCTGATTGAATTGACATCATTTAACCATATTTTATTCATCCATCTTCACAAAAGGGCTGTAGTTTTTTTTTTATGTGCAGATGCATGAAGAACACAAGCCCCTGCTTTTCTGTTTTTACCTCACTAACAGTTTTTGGCTGATTTTTAGATTCTGGTTAAAGTTTTAGTGCATCTTAGTTTCCCATTTAGAAATAACTCAGTTTACTAAGTTCCTAACAGATTTTATTTGCCTGCGTCGGTCAGTTATCAGTGTTTGATGTGTTGTGCAGATGCACGAGAAGGGGAGCTCTGATCTCAGCGTGGTCCCTGAGAACGAGCCGCTGGACTCGGACACCGAGAACAACCTGGTYGAACGCATCAAATCCATCAAACAGGAAAAGTGAGGATTTTATCTCGTATAGCTGTATGTGCCCCCCCCCCCCTTTTTTTTTTGAATCAGTGCTTTAATGTGTTGATGTTTTCTTTCTCTCAGAGACGACCTCGCTGTGCGGCTGCCGGACATGGAGCAGCCCGGCTCAGACCAGGAGAACTTGGACTTGGAAGCGTCGCTGAGCTCCAAGAGCCTCCTGGACGAGCAGCAGTGCTCTTCTGCTCACAGTTCAGAGCCGGAAGGTTAGTGTTGAGGTGCCCCCCCCCCCCCCTCCTCTCACTCACCTGTGGCCTTCTGACCAAACCGTGGGGTGCTTCCTGTCTTCTGTGGTGCAGGTCCGGACCAGTGATGGTGACGGGGCGCTGATGTCTGCTCTTTAAGCAAAAGCAGGTTGGGGGAACAGCAACCGGGTTGTGTGTTTTGTGTTCGTGTAAACTCACACGAGGCATGCTCAGACCTCGCTCAGGAATAAATTCAACATTCGGCATCAAACGCTTTTTTAATTCTACTTTTTAAAAATGTGCTTCCTTTTCGATAACATGGTTGCATGCTCTTCCATTTGTCCTCTCTTTGTTCTTCCTTCTCTGCACCGTTGTGTCTTTTTATTTTTCTTTTGTTTTTGTAAAATATCATTGTTTAACTCCACCCCCTATTTTTTCTGCTTCTCTACCAGGTCCAAGTGTCGCCCAGTTGAAGAGACAAAAGCTAGTTAGCTCTCCTAAACCCTCAGATCTGGTGCAGCGACCTAAAGTTCTTGCTGGAAGCGTCTCTCTGATGAACCTCACCCCGGCCAGCTCCACTTCCTCCGTGTCAAGCTCCGCCTCCTCTGTGTCAAGCTCCGCCTCCTCCGTGTCTGAATCCTTCTCCTCCTCCTTCAGGCACGTCCTGCAGCGCCGCAACCCCGTCATCCCGGACACGGTCAAACTGCCGCAGGGCGTCTGTCCCCACAAGGCGACCTCCAGCCCCGCTCAGACCCGCACCCCTCCCGCACCCCGGGACTCGACGCGCTCGTCGAGGAAAAGGGATCAGCGCGGCCGCCGTCAAGACAGCACCCAGTCCCTTTACGTGGACGAGTCCGAGTGTGACCCGCTGCTCCGTTTCTCCTCGTGTCCTCCCTCCGCCTCGTCCTCCTCGTCCTCCTCCTCGCTCCCTCCTCAGATCCAGCCGCCCCAGGTGGACACCTCCAGGGTCCAGAGGCGCTTCTCGGACCCGGACATCCTTTACGTGGACGATGACGCCTGACCCTGGCGTGGCCTGAAAACGATGAGTCGTTTAATAAAAGGGCAACAACCTCCTGACGTAAACGATAAAAATCCATCCAGATTCCAGACGAGGATCCAACTCAGAGCAGCGGAACGAGACCTGAGAAAACTGGATGAGTTCGCAAAGTCAGACTGAAGTAGCGGTGGCTGTTACAGTTCTTACCAGAGAGAAACTTTTCTTATTGACAGTAAAATAACTGGACAAGTTGTTGCCAAGCACCTTTTAAAAAAAAAATCATTTTAATGTATTTGTGAATCTTTCGATGAGTTTATTTTGAATTCATCTTCTGTAGCCTCTCAGATTTTTTAAAATCTGCACAGCAAGAAAATGTGGCAGGTTACGGTCATTTTTAATTTTTATTTTTTAGTTTCTGTTCTCACGCTGAGCAAAATGTGCTCAGTGAGCTGTTTGTTAGTGCCTTGATGTTTTACGGTGAGTTGATAAACTCACMTTTCAAACCAGAATTACTGAAAAGGACTCGTAGAGAGGGGGAGGGGATTGGAGAGGTGGTCTTTGTCTCAGCTGGTTGTGTTTGTCGCCCTGAGCTGCCACAAGGCCCGTTCGGACCCAGAACCTAACCATGCACATTCTGTACGACTTCATCCTCGACCTGCTGCACAACAAAACACCCGATAGGAACTTATTGCTTTCAGTTGGCAAAAGGGAAACGGAAGCAGCACGCGCCACTTTTTCCTCTGAAACACAGAAAATAAAATTATAATAATAAAACAAACCTCCACYCCACGATGTTCTTCAAAAGCTCCAGCGAGTCACCCTCCTCCCCGTCGAAGGAACGTGACTCCGCTCAGCGGTGGGCGGTCCCAGACGGCGAACASCGTTCTGCTGGAGCGCAGCCTCGGCCGACTTTGTGTAAAATGAAATGTAATACTAATGTTTCTCTGTGACTGCTGAATGATGTTTGTCTGGATTTTAAGGAAGATGCTCTGATGTGTAACAGACTGTGTGTTTGGGACTGAATGACAAAAGTTGTAATGGTTATTAGTATTAACATGGAAATACAGTACATGATGCTTGTAACACCTGCTTCTGTGTCTTCATCAGGTATTGTTTCCTCCGCCGAGGAGTTCGTGTTCTTTGTAGCGTTGGTTTGTTTATTTGAGCAGGAGATTAATCAGCAAGTTGTTCACTAGGCTGCGTTTTACTGATGTCATACAGCGGCAGCCAATCAGCACCCAGCAGAACTGTCTTCCGCCAATCGCGGCTCAGCAGCTGCACACTCTCATTTGCATTTTAGGAGCGGTGGCGCTGTGGTTAGCCTTTGCGTTAGCGCCCGAGCTATTACATAGATGTGGCTCAAAGCGTTACAGTGGGGGGAAATAAGTATTTGATCCCTTGCTGATTTTGCAAGTTTGCCCACTTACAAAGACATGAACAGTCTATAATTTTAAGGGTTTGCTCATTTTAACAGTGAGAGATAACTTTTTTTAATGGTTGCGTTTGTTGAAAGACAGACAAAATATGTTCAATTGCCTTCAATGCCAGACCTCCCTTAATAGAGATTTGTAATTTTAGTAGTTTGTCTTAAAGACACACATGAACAAAAAAAAACATAAACAAGAAAAATTAAAAACATAAATAGATTAAAACAAGAAACTTACAAGTAAAACAACCTCAACCTCTGTGGTGTAAATTGGCAACACGTAAACATCCTGGCAGGGGTGGAACATGTTTAATGCAAACACTGTATTTTAGAAAACGTTCAGATTCAAATTTTGTTTCTTGTCCCTTGTGCAATTAAACATGTCATTCTTCTACATAATTTGTGCAAATAAAATGAACTAGAGAAAAAGAACACTATAAAAATGTTTATTTTAAAAACAGGGTAACCGTTTTAATCAAATCTAACTCCAAAATGCTTTAAAAAAGAAAACAAGAAATAAAAGCACTCAGAGTGCACACCTTCTCCAAGAAGACCATTACCCAGGTAAGATGCCAGGGCACTGCCAACAGAACAGGTTGACAACCATTTGCACCACTTTCTCAAGTCATACTGTGACAGCCAATCAGAATCCAGCAGAATCAGCTGCTCCGCCCACCACTACTGCTTTTCGCTCTGACGTCAAACTATCGCGACTTTGTCAACTTCAAACATGGCTTCCAGATTGGAAATAAATTTTATTAGATTGCTGTCTCGTTGTGAGACTATGGCATCAGAGAAACGTGGAGAGACTGACTGGAGGTTAGAGAAGGTAAGGCTGGTTACTCCAAAAGGAGAATTATCAAGAAATACACGAGTCCGACTTGTTTCGACCGTTGTTTACTGTGCGGCTCTTTCTATTAGCCGCTGCTGTTATCCACGTCGTCACAAGACAGGACTGTGTTTTCACTTGTCTTGACTTACGAACTGTACAGCTAGTTTGCTCATGTTTTTGTTCATGAGTAACAGAACAAATTAGCTTATCTGGATGAGCAGCAACAAACATTTAAAAAGTCACCCCAGAAAAAAGAAAACATTTAACAAAATAAGCACCCACTATGTTACTGAATGAATTAAATTTAAACATTTCTTGGCCTATTTTTTTTACACATGCAAGTTTATTTTACCTTTGTGTTTAGTGTGTATTTATACTTTTACTCAGCAGTGTTTAAGCATTGCAGTTTAAAGAGGAAGCTTGCCTACAATAAAAGGAAAACAAGTTAATGTTGTACAGTCTGCAACAAAAGACTGTAAATGTATTTACAGCAAATGTATATGTTTTACAGAGCTTAGTGAAGTAATTATAAATATGTCATCACTCTGTTTTCTTTCCTTCAGTACGTTACTGCCCTGGAGGAGATGTTGGTGGCTCTGAGGAAAAGCCAAAGGTTGCTTCACCCTTTTAAGATCACCTCATTTTTCATTTGATCTTGTTGGAACTGACTTTATGCTGTGTGCTCAGAAACATCAAGAATTAGATTGAAAACTTAGAACTTTTTTTATTGTTTTGCCGTCATTGTGGCAGACATTAAGAATATTGTTTGTAATCCGTAGCAGCAGTGACACTTCGCTGACGAACCGTTTGTGTTTTCATCCAGCAAACCAACACAGGAGGTCCTGACCGAATACACAAGAAAAGTTGATTTTCTTAAAGGGCTCCTGGAGGCAGAAAAACTGGTGAGATTTGAGATCATTTTTTATTTTTTCATTGTGCATCTAATTTTCTTTTTATATCATTATTTAGGAGCTTTAAAGTTGTTGTAATTTTGTCCAAAGAGTTCTCTGTTGTCTTGTTTCTTCCTCAGCCCTCACCAACAGAGAAGGCTTTAGCGAACCAGTTCCTCGCCCCGGGCCGCACGCCCACCATAGCCAATGAGAGGATGCCTGCCAGTAAAACGGTTCACCTGCAAACGAAGGCCAGGTGCACAGGAGAGATGAGGGACGAGCTGCTCGGCACGGTGCGTTTATTTGTTAGGAAACTCTCTGACAAGTTCTGCTTTTACCTCTCTCTTGGGATGGAACATGTTTAACTGGTGTGTTTTTCTGTCACTGCAGCAGTCGTCTGGTAAAGGTAAGATCAAACATCTTGTTTTCAGCTGATGGATTTGCTACAGATTGTTATTAAGTAGTTTTATTCAAATAAAAAAACGTTTTTTTTTTATTCTTGTCTGTTTATTCTTTCAGGCAACTTGGATGGAGATCTAAGAAACAGAAGGTAAAAACCTCTCATACAATAAATATTAGACGGCGTGTTCCTCTCTGTCACCATTAAAGCATCGCACGAAATCATTTGAAACTCCGCAGAGGTCTCCCTGCGGACGAGCGTCAGTCTGCCGCAGAGCTGGACGCCATCCTGCAGCGCCACCACAACCTGCAGGAGAAACTGGCGGAGGATATGCTCAGCCTGGCCAGAAACCTGAAGAACAACACCCTGGCAGCACAAAACATCATCAAGCAGGACAACCAGGTAGCTTAATGATGTGAAAAACTGCTGGACAGAAACATCATCACCCATGGATGTTGCTGTTTTCCAAGGAGAATGACCTCTTTTCATGTATATTTAGGCATATACAGTATGTTTAAGTRATGAGAATGTATAGTAAAGTTTCCTGTTTTTCAGAGGTTTATAGTAACTAAGTACATTTACTTTGTTACTGTACTTAAGTGGTTTTTGATGATTTGTAATTTTACCTATTTTTTTTAAATAGCTACTTTTACTTTTTATTTTGTTACATTTTAAAGCTAAAAATTATACTTTTACTTTTTTACATTAAAATGTGACACCTATTTACTTGTTACAAAATTAAATATGTTGAAACTCATCATGAAAGAAAATGTTTCTGCACTCTAAAAAAGTGTTGAATTTACTTTAAGTCAACTGGCTGCACTAAGCCTACTTGAGTAAATTGAGCAAAGATTATACATATATAGCTCAATTTACTCAACCTGGCTTAGTGGAACCAGTTTGGTTCAGTAAATTCAACAGTTTATTTATCAGAGAGTGTGTGAAAGTACTTTTACTTTTACTTTCCCAATTTTTGTGAACAATTTTATGACTTTTGAGTAGTTTTCTCATCCGTGAAATTAATTTTTACCAAAGTCATTTTCAAATCATATTATTTTACTTTTACTTAGTTATTTTTTTAAATACTTTATAGACCTCTGCTGTTTCTTTGTTTTTTTTTCATTGTAAAAGTATAATAATGAAAATTTTTACTTGTCTTTGCTAACCTGTCCACAAGAGGGCGGCAGAAGATTCCCTAACCAGTGTGGTCTCTGGTGGGGCTTTTCCGGTTCTCTCCGGTGGTCCTCTTTAGGGGGTGGGTGGGCGGCCCTTCCGGCGTGGGTGTCTCTGGGGCTGCGCGCTTGGGGTCCCTCTCGGGGTCTTTGGCACTGGTCTCCCTTATGTCGGCTTCCGGCTTTGCGGGGTCGGGTCTGTGGTCCCCCACAGTCACTTTGAAACATTCCATTGGAGAGGTCCACGCATGCTCACAACTGCACACAAACAGGTGTTTACATCCTGGGTTTTCTATTCGGGCACTGACTGAATGGTYTGTGCATATGTGTATGTATAGATATATGCATATGTGTATGTGTGTGTGTGTGTGTATATATATATATATATATATATATATAAGTGTTTGGATATGTAGGTATGGGTATGTTTATGTGTATATGTATATATTTATATATGTATATGGGTATTGTTTTCAGCAAGGCTATAGTCATTATAATTATATAGATATGCATTTTTGTTGCTGTGGTTTTGCTATCTTTGTTTTGTAGGTGTGGAGCCAAGAAGTCGGGTGTGCTGTCTTGTGTTTTCTCAACATATATTTCACATATCTTCTAATCTCTCTTTCACTCTTTCTCATTGCATTTCACTTTTTTCTTTCTCTTTCTTTTTCTCCTATTAAAATAAACACTGATGATGAAGAAAGATACTAATATTCAGATATTCAGTTCTGCTTTCTACTGAAGTGGCAAAAAAAGATTCCCTAACCAGCCTCCAGTGATAATGATGTAATAGAATAGAATAGAATAGAATAGAATAAATAGCCTTTATTGTCCCTCAGCGGGGAAATTCAGGTGTCACAGCAGCATCAGTACAAAGGTTCTCACACTACAAACTATTGATAGTACACACAAAACAAAATTAACACTTACTAGCCATGATACAACTACTAATAATAAAAATAAACAATGATATGAAGATTTGTTCAAGAATAGAAAAGCGATGTTTTGTTTCAGAATCCAACATTCAGAATCAGAAGTTTCCTTTTTTTGAGTGCAAAAACAATCCCTGACCGAATACACAAACATAAATATACATATCAAAGTGCCTGTGACATCAAATTTTTATAATAAATATGAATATATTTTTGGAAAGATAACACTGATAACATGTAAAAACAACTTTGTGCCGCCAAGATGAACAGTTGTTGAGATATTCACATGTGAAGAAACAGGAAGTGATGTCAAAGGGGAATGTCAGAATGTAAACGGAGCGTTGTTATAATGGCTAGCAACACAGACTGTAGAGAAGAATCTAATGGTTCTTGAGATTATTTTTATCACCATCATAGAGATGAGAATCATTGTTCAAATAATATTGTTTTAATAAACAAAAACCAGGGAGTTTTCTTTCTCAAAGAGTTCCCCTTCCATGTCACTTCCTGTTTCACTTTAGCTGAGCCAAATTCAAAAGAAAATATGCCAGTTATGTGACATAATGGGTCAAATCATGTGTATTATGCCAAATTCCTTAAATATAAATATATTTTCTTTGCCTTTTTTGTATTTCTTGGATATGCGTGTCACAGGCACTTTAATGTCTTGTCTTCTGCCTCCCAGACTCTGACCCAGTCCATGCGCCAGGCAGACCTGAACTACGAGAAGCTGAAGACGGAGTCCGAGCGCTTGGAGCAGCACACCAAGAAGTCCGTCAACTGGCTGCTGTGGCTGATGCTCATCCTGGTCTCCTTCACCTTCATCAGCATGATCCTCTTCATTCGGATCTTCCCCAGACTCAGATGATGATGGTGCACAAACCTGAACTCTTAGTCCCCATCCCCGTCCCAACGTTCCTTCTGGGCTTTCAAAGCTCTGAAGTAAAACTGAAAACATTTGAGTCTCTGAAGGTTGAAGTCTTATATTCCTTTTTTTTTATAGAGGTGAGGACACAAACAGAGGCGAGCAAATTTTATTTCAGAAGTTACAGTTCAAGCCTTTATTATTTCTGCTCATTTCTGAGCTGCTTCTGGCTTCAATGGATCATTTGGCTATTGAGTCAGGAAGAATTTAGTTTATTTAAATTATTATTTTTTTACTTTAACTTCACAGTTTAATGTT
>NW_013953583.1:69215-72424 GCF_001266775.1 Austrofundulus limnaeus
GAGAGAGAGAGAGAGAGAGAGAGAGAGAGAGAGAGAGAGAGAGAGAGAGAGAGAGAGAGAGAGAGAGAGAGGAGGGAATCCCAATAAATATATAATGAAGTAAACATGACCTCACCCAATAAATACTTCATAAGACTCCAGACCACGCTGGATTGTAAACTTATAGTAGTTGCATGGCAAAAACAAAATCATATTTTCTAATTGCAAAAAGTTAAAATAAAAACTCACACGATTTCCTCATCCAGAGGCCTCGAATAAAAAAAAAACCGAATCCAATTTTTAACTAAAAAAGCAACAGATCCCTGACTTATAGAGCACACGTGGTAACAAAATACGTGGAAATAATTTACACATTTAGACACAAAATGAAGTGTGTGATCAGGAAAACTGGTCATTTACAGGATTTGGCAGTAAACTAATCTTAGCTCTCAGCTCCTAACATCCTCCCCAATGGGCCTGAATAAATGTCACACTGCATTGTCATGAGCTCAGAGGGGAAATAGTAGCACAAAATAATATATAGAAACATTAATAAACAAGTGCTTTGAGTTCAGTGTATTTGTTTTTATACTGCTTTCATTTAGGGGAGTTTAACGCAAACTATTTCACTTCAAATGAAAATTTAATATAAATAATAAAAACCTTGAAGCCTAAAAGGTCCTGCGTTAGAAATGTGTGGAAACAGTGGGTCTTACTTGATGCCTTTACTGGACTCCACATCTTCATCTCTCTGCGCGTAAAAGACTGATGGTTGTTTTCTGGCTTTTTCAGTCATTATTCGTTTGTTGGAATTTAATTCGAAGTTCATAGTCACTGATGATTGAAGAAAAAGAGGAGTGTGATAGGAAATATAATACAAATCGGATTTTAACAGTTCCAAGTCCTTTTTCTTGGGTCATTTTTCTGTGATTTTTTTTCTTATTTTTTATTATTAATTTTAGACGCATGCGGAGTACTTCATCCGTTTCTGTTTCTGCCGCTGGTTGCAAAACCAGACCCGCACCACGTTCTTTTTCAGGTCCAGCTTCTCCGCGATCGCCGCGATTTTCTCCGAGGAGGGTCGCGGCTGGATGGCGAAGTAGGCCTCCAGCGATCTCTTCTCCGGCGCGGCGATGGACGTGCGCTTCCTCTTCTTCTCCGCGCCGTTGAACAGCTCGGGCTTGTTCAGCTTCTCCCGGTGCGACTTCTCGGCTTCCTCCAGCCACGCTTGCAGGATGGGCTTGAGCGCGATCATGTTGTTGTGCGACAGCGTGAGGGACTCGAAGCGGCAGATAGTGCTCTGGCTGAGGGAGCCCACCCCGGGTATCTTCAGGCTGGCCAGAGCTGACCCCACGTCCGCCTGCGTGACCCCGAGTTTGATCCGCCTCTGCTTAAACCTCTCCGCGAACGCCTCCAAGTCCCTGGGATCGGCGTCCACGTCGGTCATGCCCATGTGCGGCGGCAGCCCGTGCGCGTGGGCCATGTTGATGGCCGCCTGGTGCATGTGGTTCATGCCCGCCATGTGGGCAGGGTGCGCAGGCGTGGAAACCACCGAGCCATCCGGCCCCGCCATGGCTCCCAGCGCCAGTCCTGGGGTGATGTGATCCAGCAGGTCCCCCTCCAGCGCCTGGTGGGGCTGGTGATGGTGGTGGTGGTGGTGGTGGTGATGGTGGTGGCCGGCCAGCGCGGACGGGTGAGAGATGGGCACAGAGGAGGAGGAGGACGACGACGACGTGCAGGGGAGCGTGTTCATGGTGTGGTAGGTGGCGTCCGGCTTGAAAGGGCTGTGGTGCGGAGGGTGGTGGTGGCTCTTGGTCTGCGAGACTATATCCACCGCCGCGAGAGCTTCAGCCCGGGCCAACAAACTCTCATCCAAGCCTCCGAATATATTGCTCTGCAATTGCAAATAGAATGCACACATAACTGTCAGCAGGGAATTCTCCCTCCACTCCTCGGTTTAAAACATTTCCAGAATGTGAAAAAAAAGAAATCCTTTAAAAAAAAAGGAGGGAGCACACAAAACAAGACACATGCAACATCCCAGGTCATAAAAATTAATACGAAAGGCAAAGCCGACTGAATACATAAGTTGAGCTGAGGAAGAAAAAAAAATATGGAGGTGTTGGGTGATTTGCTGTGCAGACATGAAAAAAACATCAAGCGAGTGGGGGGGAAAGTGGGCTGTCAAAATGTGCCTTTAAGCTGTGATTATGCAGATACGTACCGGTGGGGTTGGGAGACAGGCTCTGCGCATCACCTCGGAGCTGCTGCTGCCGCTGCCGCCGCTGCTGCTGATGATGGTGCTGCTGCTGCTGTGGCGCGAGGACGAGCAGGACGAGGAGGGCGCGTTGGAAGTCAGGGTGGAGGAGGACGAAGAGGAGTGCAGCGAGGAGTACTTGGGCTCGGGCAAGCTGCTGTGCGCCATGCTGAAGGGCTGCTTGCTGTTCAGAGACATCATCATCATATTTGCTGTGGTGTCCAGAAAAAAAAGTTCTCCTTTTTTTTCTTTCTTTCTTTTTTTATGAGTTCAGACTCCGCCTCCTTCGTGGAGCTGGGAGATTCTGCAGGAATCTGGAGTCAAGAGGGGGAAAAAAGGTGTGCAAGGACTGCTCCAACACTGAATCACATCTATTTAATATTACGCACGCTGGTATGAAGATTTTTTTTTTTTTTTTTTTTTGAGAAACGAGGTATCACCAAGGCGCCATGCAGCTGAGTCTCCTTTGTGGACCTGTGGGGTGACGTTCAAAACGAGTTTCTGCTTTTCTCCATCAAGTTCCACCACTTAGTAACATGTAAATATATATAATTTTTGATGTTTTTTCTTTTTTTGTCTTGGATTTAGGTGTAGATTTTTATGGCTCCTCCGAACGACTCCAGGAAAAAAAAGAATTTAAAAAAATCCGGTATTTAAGGTTTCCAAAAAAAGATCTCAAGTTCTTTGCTGGTTTCGTTGATCTGTTTGTTTTCTTATTTGAAAAAAATGAAGAAAAAAGTTTCCGTCTCGAAGTGAGCGTATATGTGGGAAGTTATGGCGGTGACAGTCTCTCCAGCTCCGCTGAATGCTGCGGGGACCCAAACTGGCTGCGCTCTGAGGCGAAGGGCAGACTGAGTCTCTCTCCGCCTCTTTCTCTATCTCTCCTACTCACACACACTCACACACTCCCTCCCTCTCCTTCTCTCTCAACGTCTCACCCTCTCTCTCTCTCTCTCTCTCTCTCTCTCTCTCT